>NW_026991835.1:0-150718 GCF_029215605.1 Mirounga angustirostris
GCGGAGCTGGAGTGCAGCCCAGGGCTGGTGGGAGAAGGTGTAGGCGTGCCCAGTCACCAGGGGGAGCCGGTTGTCCGGCGGCTTGGGCATCCAGGGCGGCCCAAGGGAATGGCGAGGGGCGGCGGCATGAGGGCCCCAAGGCCAGGAACCAGGGAGTGCACGCATGGGAGGCAGGGTCAACTCCCGCACGCCCTCCCCCGGCCCCAACGCCCCCCCAGTCCTCGCCACCTTCGCCCACTCCCTCCCTCCGTTGCGGCTGTCCTCTCTGCTGCCTCAACCTCCCCACCCCGTTCCCATCGCCGCCCAGCGAGCCCCACTGGTTCCTGTGAGGGTGGGCCTTGTTGCTTGGAGTTGGAGGAGCTGGGTTGGAGCCGCCAGTCCCTGCAGCGGGCGGCTCCAGCGGGCCTGTGAATCGCCGTGGGGTGCCCGGGAGTAAGGGGGCAGCGGAGCAAGGGATGTTTGGAGGAAGGCTTGCTGGGCAAAGGGGGGCGGTGGAGGCACAGGGAGAAGAAGGGAGGCCGAAGGAGAAAGAAAAAAGCCAAGAAAGTAGCCTCAGAACCAGAGTCCAGGGCACCCGGGAACGGTCTCCCATCCAAGTCCTGACCGGATCCGACCCTGCTTAGCTTCCAAGAGCAGAAGAGATGCGCTGCCATCAGGCCACTAGGGCCATAGGCCTGAGAGGCTGCTGCTGCGACCCACATCAGACTGCTCTGGGCCTCCGGGCCCCAGCGTGCTCCTCTTGTCACCCCTCCACCTGCCCTGTGCTTTGCTCCTGCGTGCCTGCGAGCCTGCCTTGGGGTGAGGCGCCTCCAGCATCTCAGAGTCGCAGAAGTCCTGGCGATCTCCCCAAGTGTCTCTGGACTTCCCAGCAGGACCGCCCCCTCCGCCGCCGCTCCCGCCGCCGCCTCCTCCTCCTCCTCCTCCTCCTCCTCCTCCTCCTCCCCCGCCGCCACCGCCGCCTCCGCCGCCGCTGTCGTTTGGAACCCGAGATGCCTAGGGGGGGCGTTCGGTCTTGGAGGCAGGCATGCGGAGTGTTCTCAGCGCCCCCAACTCCCCAACCGCAGCCCTGGGTCTAGCGTGGCAAGCCACCCCGCCTTGCTCAATGGCGGCCCGAAGTCAAGGGCGCCACCAGAGACCCTGGGCAGCAGTCCACCGCCGTGGCCCGTCCCCCTCTAACCTTCCCGTGACACCCCCCCCCACGAACCCCCCATCACCAGGACAGGACTGAGAGATACGGGAGCCCGGCTGACATAGACAGACACAAAGACACACAGGGAAAGCCAGAGATACGCACGGAGGGGTAGTCGGAGCGAGAGAGGAAGAGAGAGACACGGGGAGACCGAGGATCCAACACACAGACCCGCACTGAACCCCCGAACAGACACACAGAGATCCTGACCTGGATGCGGATGGGGACACGGAAAGGGACAGCCTCGCCGGTGCACGCAAGGGACCCAGACACACACCACACACACCGGAGGCTGTGTTGGCGAGGCAGCTAGCCTCTGGGGGTGTGGTGGAGCTTGGCCAGGTTTTGGCAAGCTGACCGCGCCCTGGTGCTGCTAGAGGAGCCCCTCGGAGCGCCAGGAAGCACAGCCAAGTTGCCTGGAATCCCCTTCTGCTCCCATGCCTGCCCAGCAACTACACTGGCCTGGGGGCATGCGGGGGACTCTTTCCTTGGTCTCGTCGTTTATTTGGGGGTACCCCTCGACGCCGACGCCGTGGTGCCGGGCGCGCCCCCACTGCCTTGCTGAGGGAGCGGGCCTCGCTGTTAGGTGCGCTGCTGTGGGGAGAAGGACTTAGGCTCAGGGTGCCAGCGGCCCCAAGGTCCAGGGCGGTCGGCCATCTTTGGTGCTGGGCAGAGGGAGCGAGGGCCCAGGGCGGGGCCCAGGGGCAAAGGGACGGTGGTCGGCGGGAAGGAAGAGAAGGCCCTGCGGGGCTGGAGCGCAGCGCAGGGCTGGTGGGAGAAGGTGTAGGCGTGCCCAGTCACCAGGGGGAGCCTGTTGTCCGGTGGCTTGGGCATCCAGGGCGACCCAAGGGAAAGGCGAGGGGCGGCGGCATGAGGGCCCCAAGGGCAGGAACGAGGGAGGGCACGCATGGGAGGCAGGGTGAACTCCCGCACGCGCTCCCCCCTCCCCATCGCCCCCCAGTCCTCGCCACCTTCGCCCACTCCCTCCCTCCGTAGCGGCTGCCCTCTCTGAGGCCTCAGCCTCCACACCCCGTTCCCATCGCCCCCCAGCGAGCCCCACTGGTTCCTGTGAGGGTGGGCCTTGTGACTTGGAGTTGGAGGAGCTGGATTCGAGCCGCCTGTCGCTGCAGCGGGCGGCTCCAGCGGGCCTATGAACCGCCGTGGGGTGCCCGGGGGTAAGGGGGCAACGGGGCAAGGGATGTTTGGAGGAAGGCTTGCTGGGCAAAGGGGGGCGGTGGAGGCACAGGGAGAAGAAGGGAGGCCGAAGGAGAAAGAAAAAAGCCAAGAAAGTAGCCTCAGAACAAGAGTGCAGGGCACCCGGGAACGGTCTCCCATCCAAGTCCTGAGCGGATCCGACCCTGCTTAGCTTCCAAGAGCAGAAGAGATGCGCTGCCATCAGGCCGCTAGGGCCAAAGGCCTGAGAGGCTGATGCTGCGACTCCCAGCAGACTGCTCTTGGCCTCCGAGCCCCAGCGTGCTCCTCTCGTCAACCCCTCCGCCTGCCCTGGCCTTGGCTCCTGCGTGCCTGCGCGCCTGCCTTGGGGTGAGGCGCCTCCAGCATCTCAGAGTCGCAGAAGTCCCGGCGATCTCCCCAACTGTCTCTGGACTTCCCAGCCGGACCGCCCCCTCCGCCGCCGCTCCCGCCGCCGTCGCCTCCTCCTACGCCGCCGCCGCCGCCGCCACTGTGGTTTGGAACCCGAGATGCCTAGGGGGGGCGTTCGGTCTTGGAGGCAGGCATGCGGAGTGTTCACAGCGCCCCGAACTCCCCAACCAGAGACCCTGGGCAGCAGTCCACCCCCGTGGCCCCACCCCCGCCAACCTTCCCCTGACAACCCCCCACGCACCCCCCATCACCAGGACAGGACTGAGAGATACGGGAGCCCGGCTGACAGAGACAGACACACAGACACACAGGGAAAGACAGAGAGGCACACGGAGGGGTAGTCGGAGCGAGAGAGGAAGAGAGAGACACGGGGAGAACGAGGATCCAACACACAGACCCGCACTGAACCCCCGAACAGACAGACAGAGACCCTGACCTGGATGCGGATGGGGACACGGAAAGGGACGGACTCGCCGGTGCACGCAAGGGACCCAGACACACACCACACACACCGGAGGCTGTGTTGGCGAGGCAGCTAGCCTCTGGGGGTGTGGTGGAGCTTGGCCAGGTTTTGGCAAGCTGACCTCGCCCTGGTGCTGCTAGAGGAGCCCCTCGGAGCGCCAGGAAGCACAGCCAAGTTGCCTGGAATCCCCTTCTGCTCCCATGCCTGCCCAGCAACCACACTGGCCTGGGGGAATGCGGGGGACTCTTTCCTTGGTCTCGTCGTTTATTTGGGGGTACCCCTCGACGCCGACGCCGTGGTGCCGGGCGCGCCCCCACTGCCTTGCTGAGGGAGCGGGCCTTGCTGTTAGCTGCGCTGCTGTGGGGAGAAGGACTTCGGCCCAGGGTGCCAGCGGCCCCGAGGGCCAGGGCGGTCGGCCATTTTGGTGCAGGGCAGAGGGAGGGAGGGCCCAGGGCGGGGCCCAGGGGCAAAGGGACGGTGGTCGGCGGGAAGGAAGAGAAGGCCCTGCGGGGCGGGAGCGCAGCCCAGGGCTGGTGGGAGAAGGTGTAGGCGTGCCCAGTCACCAGGGGGAGCCGGTTGTTCGGCGGCTTGGGCATCCAGGGCGGCCCAAGGGAATGGCGAGGGGCGGCGGCATGAGGGCCCCAAGGCCAGGAACCAGGGAGTGCACGCATGGGAGGCAGGGTGAACTCCCGCACGCGCTCCCCCCGCCCCATCGCCCCCCCAGTCCTCGCCACCTTCGCCCACTCCCTCCCTCCGAAGCGGCAGCCCTCTCTGCCGCCTCAGCCTCCCCACCCCCTTCCCATCGCCCCCCCGCGAGCCCCACTGGTTCCTGTGAGGGTGGGCCTTGAGACTTGGAGTTGGAGGAGCTGGGTTGGAGCCGCCTGTCGCTGTAGCGGGCGGCTCCAGCGGGCCTGTGAACCGCCGTGGGGTGCCCGGGGGTAAGGGGGCAACGGGGCAAGGGATGTTTGGAGGAAGGCTTGCTGGGCAAAGGGGGGCGGTGGAGGCACAGGGAGAAGAAGGGAGGCCGAAGGAGAAAGAAAAAAGCCAAGAAAGTAGCCTCAGAACAAGAGTGCAGGGCACCCGGGAACGGTCTCCCATCCAAGTCCTGAGCGGATCCGACCCTGCTTAGCTTCCAAGAGCAGAAGAGATGCGCTGCCATCAGGCCGCTAGGGCCAGAGGCCTGAGAGGCTGCTGCTGCGACCCACAGCAGACTGCTCTGGGCCTCCGAGCCCCAGCGTGCTCCTCTCGTCAACCCCTCCGCCTGCCCTGGCCTTGGCTCCTGCGTGCCTGCGAGCCTGCCTTGGGGTGAGGCGCCTCCAGCATCTCAGAGTCCCAGAAGTCCCGGCGATCTCCCCAACTGTCTCTGGACTTCCCAGCCGGACCGCCCCCTCCGCCGCCGCTCCCGCCGCCGCCGCCTCCTCCTACGCCGCCGCCGCCGCCGCCACTGCCACTGTGGTTTGGAACCCGAGATGCCTAGGGGGGGCGTTCGGTCTTGGAGGCAGGCATGCGGAGTGTTCACAGCGCCCCGAACTCCCCAACCAGAGACCCTGGGCAGCAGTCCACCCCCGTGGCCCCTCCCCCGCCAACCTTCCCCTGACACCCCCCCCCACGCACCCCCCATCACCAGGACAGGACTGAGCGATACGGGAGCCCGGCTGACAGAGACAGACACACAGACACACAGGGAAAGACAGACAGGCACACGGAGGGGTAGTCGGAGCGAGAGAGGAAGAGAGAGACACGGGGAGAACGAGGATCCAACACTCAGACCCGCACTGAACCCCCGAACAGACACACAGAGACCCTGACCTGGATGCGGATGGGGATACGGAAAGGGACGGACTCGCCGGTGCACGCAAGGGACCCAGACACACACCACACACACCGGAGGCTGTGTTGGCGAGGCAGCTAGGCTCTGGGGGTGTGGTGGAGCTTGGCCAGGTTTTGGCAAGCTCACCGCGCCCTGGTGCTGCTAGAGGAGCCCCTCGGAGCGCCAGGAAGCACAGCCAAGTTGCCTGGAATCCCCTTCTGCTCCCATGCCTGCCCAGCAACCACACTGGCCTGGGGGCATGCGGGGGACTCTTTCCTTGGTCTCGTCGTTTATTTGGGGGTACCCCTCGACGCCGACGCCGTGGTGCCGGGCGCGCCCCCACTGCCTTGCTGAGGGAGGGGGGCCTTGCTGTTAGCTGCGCTGCTGTGGGGAGAAAGACTTCGGCCCAGGGTGCCAGCGGCCCCGAGGGCCAGGGCGGTCGGCCATCTTTGGTGCTGGGCAGAGGGAGGGAGGGCCCAGGGCGGGGCCCAGGGGCAAAGGGACGGTGGTCGGCGGGAAGGAAGAGAAAGGCCCTGCGGAGCTGGAGTGCAGCCCAGGGCTGGTGGGAGAAGGTGTAGGCGTGCCCAGTCACCAGGGGGAGCCGGTTGTCCGGCGGCTTGGGCATCCAGGGCGGCCCAAGGGAATGGCGAGGGGCGGCGGCATGAGGGCCCCAAGGCCAGGAACCAGGGAGTGCACGCATGGGAGGCAGGGTCAACTCCCGCACGCCCTCCCCCGGCCCCAACGCCCCCCCAGTCCTCGCCACCTTCGCCCACTCCCTCCCTCCGTTGCGGCTGTCCTCTCTGCTGCCTCAACCTCCCCACCCCGTTCCCATCGCCGCCCAGCGAGCCCCACTGGTTCCTGTGAGGGTGGGCCTTGTTGCTTGGAGTTGGAGGAGCTGGGTTGGAGCCGCCAGTCCCTGCAGCGGGCGGCTCCAGCGGGCCTGTGAATCGCCGTGGGGTGCCCGGGAGTAAGGGGGCAGCGGAGCAAGGGATGTTTGGAGGAAGGCTTGCTGGGCAAAGGGGGGCGGTGGAGGCACAGGGAGAAGAAGGGAGGCCGAAGGAGAAAGAAAAAAGCCAAGAAAGTAGCCTCAGAACCAGAGTCCAGGGCACCCGGGAACGGTCTCCCATCCAAGTCCTGACCGGATCCGACCCTGCTTAGCTTCCAAGAGCAGAAGAGATGCGCTGCCATCAGGCCACTAGGGCCATAGGCCTGAGAGGCTGCTGCTGCGACCCACATCAGACTGCTCTGGGCCTCCGGGCCCCAGCGTGCTCCTCTTGTCACCCCTCCACCTGCCCTGTGCTTTGCTCCTGCGTGCCTGCGAGCCTGCCTTGGGGTGAGGCGCCTCCAGCATCTCAGAGTCGCAGAAGTCCTGGCGATCTCCCCAAGTGTCTCTGGACTTCCCAGCAGGACCGCCCCCTCCGCCGCCGCTCCCGCCGCCGCCTCCTCCTCCTCCTCCTCCTCCTCCTCCTCCTCCTCCCCCGCCGCCACCGCCGCCTCCGCCGCCGCTGTCGTTTGGAACCCGAGATGCCTAGGGGGGGCGTTCGGTCTTGGAGGCAGGCATGCGGAGTGTTCTCAGCGCCCCCAACTCCCCAACCGCAGCCCTGGGTCTAGCGTGGCAAGCCACCCCGCCTTGCTCAATGGCGGCCCGAAGTCAAGGGCGCCACCAGAGACCCTGGGCAGCAGTCCACCGCCGTGGCCCGTCCCCCTCTAACCTTCCCGTGACACCCCCCCCCACGAACCCCCCATCACCAGGACAGGACTGAGAGATACGGGAGCCCGGCTGACATAGACAGACACAAAGACACACAGGGAAAGCCAGAGATACGCACGGAGGGGTAGTCGGAGCGAGAGAGGAAGAGAGAGACACGGGGAGACCGAGGATCCAACACACAGACCCGCACTGAACCCCCGAACAGACACACAGAGATCCTGACCTGGATGCGGATGGGGACACGGAAAGGGACAGCCTCGCCGGTGCACGCAAGGGACCCAGACACACACCACACACACCGGAGGCTGTGTTGGCGAGGCAGCTAGCCTCTGGGGGTGTGGTGGAGCTTGGCCAGGTTTTGGCAAGCTGACCGCGCCCTGGTGCTGCTAGAGGAGCCCCTCGGAGCGCCAGGAAGCACAGCCAAGTTGCCTGGAATCCCCTTCTGCTCCCATGCCTGCCCAGCAACTACACTGGCCTGGGGGCATGCGGGGGACTCTTTCCTTGGTCTCGTCGTTTATTTGGGGGTACCCCTCGACGCCGACGCCGTGGTGCCGGGCGCGCCCCCACTGCCTTGCTGAGGGAGCGGGCCTCGCTGTTAGGTGCGCTGCTGTGGGGAGAAGGACTTAGGCTCAGGGTGCCAGCGGCCCCAAGGTCCAGGGCGGTCGGCCATCTTTGGTGCTGGGCAGAGGGAGCGAGGGCCCAGGGCGGGGCCCAGGGGCAAAGGGACGGTGGTCGGCGGGAAGGAAGAGAAGGCCCTGCGGGGCTGGAGCGCAGCGCAGGGCTGGTGGGAGAAGGTGTAGGCGTGCCCAGTCACCAGGGGGAGCCTGTTGTCCGGTGGCTTGGGCATCCAGGGCGACCCAAGGGAAAGGCGAGGGGCGGCGGCATGAGGGCCCCAAGGGCAGGAACGAGGGAGGGCACGCATGGGAGGCAGGGTGAACTCCCGCACGCGCTCCCCCCTCCCCATCGCCCCCCAGTCCTCGCCACCTTCGCCCACTCCCTCCCTCCGTAGCGGCTGCCCTCTCTGAGGCCTCAGCCTCCACACCCCGTTCCCATCGCCCCCCAGCGAGCCCCACTGGTTCCTGTGAGGGTGGGCCTTGTGACTTGGAGTTGGAGGAGCTGGATTCGAGCCGCCTGTCGCTGCAGCGGGCGGCTCCAGCGGGCCTATGAACCGCCGTGGGGTGCCCGGGGGTAAGGGGGCAACGGGGCAAGGGATGTTTGGAGGAAGGCTTGCTGGGCAAAGGGGGGCGGTGGAGGCACAGGGAGAAGAAGGGAGGCCGAAGGAGAAAGAAAAAAGCCAAGAAAGTAGCCTCAGAACAAGAGTGCAGGGCACCCGGGAACGGTCTCCCATCCAAGTCCTGAGCGGATCCGACCCTGCTTAGCTTCCAAGAGCAGAAGAGATGCGCTGCCATCAGGCCGCTAGGGCCAAAGGCCTGAGAGGCTGATGCTGCGACTCCCAGCAGACTGCTCTTGGCCTCCGAGCCCCAGCGTGCTCCTCTCGTCAACCCCTCCGCCTGCCCTGGCCTTGGCTCCTGCGTGCCTGCGCGCCTGCCTTGGGGTGAGGCGCCTCCAGCATCTCAGAGTCGCAGAAGTCCCGGCGATCTCCCCAACTGTCTCTGGACTTCCCAGCCGGACCGCCCCCTCCGCCGCCGCTCCCGCCGCCGTCGCCTCCTCCTACGCCGCCGCCGCCGCCGCCACTGTGGTTTGGAACCCGAGATGCCTAGGGGGGGCGTTCGGTCTTGGAGGCAGGCATGCGGAGTGTTCACAGCGCCCCGAACTCCCCAACCAGAGACCCTGGGCAGCAGTCCACCCCCGTGGCCCCACCCCCGCCAACCTTCCCCTGACAACCCCCCACGCACCCCCCATCACCAGGACAGGACTGAGAGATACGGGAGCCCGGCTGACAGAGACAGACACACAGACACACAGGGAAAGACAGAGAGGCACACGGAGGGGTAGTCGGAGCGAGAGAGGAAGAGAGAGACACGGGGAGAACGAGGATCCAACACACAGACCCGCACTGAACCCCCGAACAGACAGACAGAGACCCTGACCTGGATGCGGATGGGGACACGGAAAGGGACGGACTCGCCGGTGCACGCAAGGGACCCAGACACACACCACACACACCGGAGGCTGTGTTGGCGAGGCAGCTAGCCTCTGGGGGTGTGGTGGAGCTTGGCCAGGTTTTGGCAAGCTGACCGCGCCCTGGTGCTGCTAGAGGAGCCCCTCGGAGCGCCAGGAAGCACAGCCAAGTTGCCTGGAATCCCCTTCTGCTCCCATGCCTGCCCAGCAACCACACTGGCCTGGGGGCATGCGGGGGACTCTTTCCTTGGTCTCGTCGTTTATTTGGGGGTACCCCTCGACGCCGACGCCGTGGTGCCGGGCGCGCCCCCACTGCCTTGCTGAGGGAGCGGGCCTTGCTGTTAGCTGCGCTGCTGTGGGGAGAAGGACTTCGGCCCAGGGTGCCAGCGGCCCCGAGGGCCAGGGCGGTCGGCCATTTTGGTGCAGGGCAGAGGGAGGGAGGGCCCAGGGCGGGGCCCAGGGGCAAAGGGACGGTGGTCGGCGGGAAGGAAGAGAAGGCCCTGCGGGGCGGGAGCGCAGCCCAGGGCTGGTGGGAGAAGGTGTAGGCGTGCCCAGTCACCAGGGGGAGCCGGTTGTTCGGCGGCTTGGGCATCCAGGGCGGCCCAAGGGAATGGCGAGGGGCGGCGGCATGAGGGCCCCAAGGCCAGGAACCAGGGAGTGCACGCATGGGAGGCAGGGTGAACTCCCGCACGCGCTCCCCCCGCCCCATCGCCCCCCCAGTCCTCGCCACCTTCGCCCACTCCCTCCCTCCGAAGCGGCAGCCCTCTCTGCCGCCTCAGCCTCCCCACCCCCTTCCCATCGCCCCCCCGCGAGCCCCACTGGTTCCTGTGAGGGTGGGCCTTGAGACTTGGAGTTGGAGGAGCTGGGTTGGAGCCGCCTGTCGCTGTAGCGGGCGGCTCCAGCGGGCCTGTGAACCGCCGTGGGGTGCCCGGGGGTAAGGGGGCAACGGGGCAAGGGATGTTTGGAGGAAGGCTTGCTGGGCAAAGGGGGGCGGTGGAGGCACAGGGAGAAGAAGGGAGGCCGAAGGAGAAAGAAAAAAGCCAAGAAAGTAGCCTCAGAACAAGAGTGCAGGGCACCCGGGAACGGTCTCCCATCCAAGTCCTGAGCGGATCCGACCCTGCTTAGCTTCCAAGAGCAGAAGAGATGCGCTGCCATCAGGCCGCTAGGGCCAGAGGCCTGAGAGGCTGCTGCTGCGACCCACAGCAGACTGCTCTGGGCCTCCGAGCCCCAGCGTGCTCCTCTCGTCAACCCCTCCGCCTGCCCTGGCCTTGGCTCCTGCGTGCCTGCGAGCCTGCCTTGGGGTGAGGCGCCTCCAGCATCTCAGAGTCCCAGAAGTCCCGGCGATCTCCCCAACTGTCTCTGGACTTCCCAGCCGGACCGCCCCCTCCGCCGCCGCTCCCGCCGCCGCCGCCTCCTCCTACGCCGCCGCCGCCGCCGCCACTGCCACTGTGGTTTGGAACCCGAGATGCCTAGGGGGGGCGTTCGGTCTTGGAGGCAGGCATGCGGAGTGTTCACAGCGCCCCGAACTCCCCAACCAGAGACCCTGGGCAGCAGTCCACCCCCGTGGCCCCTCCCCCGCCAACCTTCCCCTGACACCCCCCCCACGCACCCCCCATCACCAGGACAGGACTGAGCGATACGGGAGCCCGGCTGACAGAGACAGACACACAGACACACAGGGAAAGACAGACAGGCACACGGAGGGGTAGTCGGAGCGAGAGAGGAAGAGAGAGACACGGGGAGAACGAGGATCCAACACTCAGACCCGCACTGAACCCCCGAACAGACACACAGAGACCCTGACCTGGATGCGGATGGGGATACGGAAAGGGACGGACTCGCCGGTGCACGCAAGGGACCCAGACACACACCACACACACCGGAGGCTGTGTTGGCGAGGCAGCTAGGCTCTGGGGGTGTGGTGGAGCTTGGCCAGGTTTTGGCAAGCTCACCGCGCCCTGGTGCTGCTAGAGGAGCCCCTCGGAGCGCCAGGAAGCACAGCCAAGTTGCCTGGAATCCCCTTCTGCTCCCATGCCTGCCCAGCAACCACACTGGCCTGGGGGCATGCGGGGGACTCTTTCCTTGGTCTCGTCGTTTATTTGGGGGTACCCCTCGACGCCGACGCCGTGGTGCCGGGCGCGCCCCCACTGCCTTGCTGAGGGAGGGGGCCTTGCTGTTAGCTGCGCTGCTGTGGGGAGAAAGACTTCGGCCCAGGGTGCCAGCGGCCCCGAGGGCCAGGGCGGTCGGCCATCTTTGGTGCTGGGCAGAGGGAGGGAGGGCCCAGGGCGGGGCCCAGGGGCAAAGGGACGGTGGTCGGCGGGAAGGAAGAGAAGGCCCTGCGGAGCTGGAGTGCAGCCCAGGGCTGGTGGGAGAAGGTGTAGGCGTGCCCAGTCACCAGGGGGAGCCGGTTGTCCGGCGGCTTGGGCATCCAGGGCGGCCCAAGGGAATGGCGAGGGGCGGCGGCATGAGGGCCCCAAGGCCAGGAACCAGGGAGTGCACGCATGGGAGGCAGGGTCAACTCCCGCACGCCCTCCCCCGGCCCCAACGCCCCCCCAGTCCTCGCCACCTTCGCCCACTCCCTCCCTCCGTTGCGGCTGTCCTCTCTGCTGCCTCAACCTCCCCACCCCGTTCCCATCGCCGCCCAGCGAGCCCCACTGGTTCCTGTGAGGGTGGGCCTTGTTGCTTGGAGTTGGAGGAGCTGGGTTGGAGCCGCCAGTCCCTGCAGCGGGCGGCTCCAGCGGGCCTGTGAATCGCCGTGGGGTGCCCGGGAGTAAGGGGGCAGCGGAGCAAGGGATGTTTGGAGGAAGGCTTGCTGGGCAAAGGGGGGCGGTGGAGGCACAGGGAGAAGAAGGGAGGCCGAAGGAGAAAGAAAAAAGCCAAGAAAGTAGCCTCAGAACCAGAGTCCAGGGCACCCGGGAACGGTCTCCCATCCAAGTCCTGACCGGATCCGACCCTGCTTAGCTTCCAAGAGCAGAAGAGATGCGCTGCCATCAGGCCACTAGGGCCATAGGCCTGAGAGGCTGCTGCTGCGACCCACATCAGACTGCTCTGGGCCTCCGGGCCCCAGCGTGCTCCTCTTGTCACCCCTCCACCTGCCCTGTGCTTTGCTCCTGCGTGCCTGCGAGCCTGCCTTGGGGTGAGGCGCCTCCAGCATCTCAGAGTCGCAGAAGTCCTGGCGATCTCCCCAAGTGTCTCTGGACTTCCCAGCAGGACCGCCCCCTCCGCCGCCGCTCCCGCCGCCGCCTCCTCCTCCTCCTCCTCCTCCTCCTCCTCCTCCTCCCCCGCCGCCACCGCCGCCTCCGCCGCCGCTGTCGTTT
This sequence comes from Mirounga angustirostris, assembly GCF_029215605.1. Taxonomy (NCBI): domain Eukaryota; kingdom Metazoa; phylum Chordata; class Mammalia; order Carnivora; family Phocidae; genus Mirounga; species Mirounga angustirostris. The sequence goes on from NW_026991835.1 coordinate 12,175, forward strand.
GGAACCCGAGATGCCTAGGGGGGGCGTTCGGTCTTGGAGGCAGGCATGCGGAGTGTTCTCAGCGCCCCCAACTCCCCAACCGCAGCCCTGGGTCTAGCGTGGCAAGCCACCCCGCCTTGCTCAATGGCGGCCCGAAGTCAAGGGCGCCACCAGAGACCCTGGGCAGCAGTCCACCGCCGTGGCCCGTCCCCCTCTAACCTTCCCGTGACACCCCCCCCCACGAACCCCCCATCACCAGGACAGGACTGAGAGATACGGGAGCCCGGCTGACATAGACAGACACAAAGACACACAGGGAAAGCCAGAGATACGCACGGAGGGGTAGTCGGAGCGAGAGAGGAAGAGAGAGACACGGGGAGACCGAGGATCCAACACACAGACCCGCACTGAACCCCCGAACAGACACACAGAGATCCTGACCTGGATGCGGATGGGGACACGGAAAGGGACAGCCTCGCCGGTGCACGCAAGGGACCCAGACACACACCACACACACCGGAGGCTGTGTTGGCGAGGCAGCTAGCCTCTGGGGGTGTGGTGGAGCTTGGCCAGGTTTTGGCAAGCTGACCGCGCCCTGGTGCTGCTAGAGGAGCCCCTCGGAGCGCCAGGAAGCACAGCCAAGTTGCCTGGAATCCCCTTCTGCTCCCATGCCTGCCCAGCAACTACACTGGCCTGGGGGCATGCGGGGGACTCTTTCCTTGGTCTCGTCGTTTATTTGGGGGTACCCCTCGACGCCGACGCCGTGGTGCCGGGCGCGCCCCCACTGCCTTGCTGAGGGAGCGGGCCTCGCTGTTAGGTGCGCTGCTGTGGGGAGAAGGACTTAGGCTCAGGGTGCCAGCGGCCCCAAGGTCCAGGGCGGTCGGCCATCTTTGGTGCTGGGCAGAGGGAGCGAGGGCCCAGGGCGGGGCCCAGGGGCAAAGGGACGGTGGTCGGCGGGAAGGAAGAGAAGGCCCTGCGGGGCTGGAGCGCAGCGCAGGGCTGGTGGGAGAAGGTGTAGGCGTGCCCAGTCACCAGGGGGAGCCTGTTGTCCGGTGGCTTGGGCATCCAGGGCGACCCAAGGGAAAGGCGAGGGGCGGCGGCATGAGGGCCCCAAGGGCAGGAACGAGGGAGGGCACGCATGGGAGGCAGGGTGAACTCCCGCACGCGCTCCCCCCTCCCCATCGCCCCCCAGTCCTCGCCACCTTCGCCCACTCCCTCCCTCCGTAGCGGCTGCCCTCTCTGAGGCCTCAGCCTCCACACCCCGTTCCCATCGCCCCCCAGCGAGCCCCACTGGTTCCTGTGAGGGTGGGCCTTGTGACTTGGAGTTGGAGGAGCTGGATTCGAGCCGCCTGTCGCTGCAGCGGGCGGCTCCAGCGGGCCTATGAACCGCCGTGGGGTGCCCGGGGGTAAGGGGGCAACGGGGCAAGGGATGTTTGGAGGAAGGCTTGCTGGGCAAAGGGGGGCGGTGGAGGCACAGGGAGAAGAAGGGAGGCCGAAGGAGAAAGAAAAAAGCCAAGAAAGTAGCCTCAGAACAAGAGTGCAGGGCACCCGGGAACGGTCTCCCATCCAAGTCCTGAGCGGATCCGACCCTGCTTAGCTTCCAAGAGCAGAAGAGATGCGCTGCCATCAGGCCGCTAGGGCCAAAGGCCTGAGAGGCTGATGCTGCGACTCCCAGCAGACTGCTCTTGGCCTCCGAGCCCCAGCGTGCTCCTCTCGTCAACCCCTCCGCCTGCCCTGGCCTTGGCTCCTGCGTGCCTGCGCGCCTGCCTTGGGGTGAGGCGCCTCCAGCATCTCAGAGTCGCAGAAGTCCCGGCGATCTCCCCAACTGTCTCTGGACTTCCCAGCCGGACCGCCCCCTCCGCCGCCGCTCCCGCCGCCGTCGCCTCCTCCTACGCCGCCGCCGCCGCCGCCGCCGCCACTGTGGTTTGGAACCCGAGATGCCTAGGGGGGGCGTTCGGTCTTGGAGGCAGGCATGCGGAGTGTTCACAGCGCCCCGAACTCCCCAACCAGAGACCCTGGGCAGCAGTCCACCCCCGTGGCCCCACCCCCGCCAACCTTCCCCTGACAACCCCCCACGCACCCCCCATCACCAGGACAGGACTGAGAGATACGGGAGCCCGGCTGACAGAGACAGACACACAGACACACAGGGAAAGACAGAGAGGCACACGGAGGGGTAGTCGGAGCGAGAGAGGAAGAGAGAGACACGGGGAGAACGAGGATCCAACACACAGACCCGCACTGAACCCCCGAACAGACAGACAGAGACCCTGACCTGGATGCGGATGGGGACACGGAAAGGGACGGACTCGCCGGTGCACGCAAGGGACCCAGACACACACCACACACACCGGAGGCTGTGTTGGCGAGGCAGCTAGCCTCTGGGGGTGTGGTGGAGCTTGGCCAGGTTTTGGCAAGCTGACCGCGCCCTGGTGCTGCTAGAGGAGCCCCTCGGAGCGCCAGGAAGCACAGCCAAGTTGCCTGGAATCCCCTTCTGCTCCCATGCCTGCCCAGCAACCACACTGGCCTGGGGGCATGCGGGGGACTCTTTCCTTGGTCTCGTCGTTTATTTGGGGGTACCCCTCGACGCCGACGCCGTGGTGCCGGGCGCGCCCCCACTGCCTTGCTGAGGGAGCGGGCCTTGCTGTTAGCTGCGCTGCTGTGGGGAGAAGGACTTCGGCCCAGGGTGCCAGCGGCCCCGAGGGCCAGGGCGGTCGGCCATTTTGGTGCTGGGCAGAGGGAGGGAGGGCCCAGGGCGGGGCCCAGGGGCAAAGGGACGGTGGTCGGCGGGAAGGAAGAGAAGGCCCTGCGGGGCTGGAGCGCAGCCCAGGGCTGGTGGGAGAAGGTGTAGGCGTGCCCAGTCACCAGGGGGAGCCGGTTGTTCGGCGGCTTGGGCATCCAGGGCGGCCCAAGGGAATGGCGAGGGGCGGCGGCATGAGGGCCCCAAGGCCAGGAACCAGGGAGTGCACGCATGGGAGGCAGGGTGAACTCCCGCCCGCGCTCCCCCCGCCCCATCGCCCCCCCAGTCCTCGCCACCTTCGCCCACTCCCTCCCTCCGAAGCGGCAGCCCTCTCTGCCGCCTCAGCCTCCCCACCCCCTTCCCATCGCCCCCCCGCGAGCCCCACTGGTTCCTGTGAGGGTGGGCCTTGTGACTTGGAGTTGGAGGAGCTGGGTTGGAGCCGCCTGTCGCTGCAGCGGGCGGCTCCAGCGGGCCTGTGAACCGCCGTGGGGTGCCCGGGGGTAAGGGGGCAACGGGGCAAGGGATGTTTGGAGGAAGGCTTGCTGGGCAAAGGGGGGCGGTGGAGGCACAGGGAGAAGAAGGGAGGCCGAAGGAGAAAGAAAAAAGCCAAGAAAGTAGCCTCAGAACAAGAGTGCAGGGCACCCGGGAACGGTCTCCCATCCAAGTCCTGAGCGGATCCGACCCTGCTTAGCTTCCAAGAGCAGAAGAGATGCGCTGCCATCAGGCCGCTAGGGCCAGAGGCCTGAGAGGCTGCTGCTGCGACCCACAGCAGACTGCTCTGGGCCTCCGAGCCCCAGCGTGCTCCTCTCGTCAACCCCTCCGCCTGCCCTGGCCTTGGCTCCTGCGTGCCTGCGAGCCTGCCTTGGGGTGAGGCGCCTCCAGCATCTCAGAGTCCCAGAAGTCCCGGCGATCTCCCCAACTGTCTCTGGACTTCCCAGCCGGACCGCCCCCTCCGCCGCCGCTCCCGCCGCCGCCGCCTCCTCCTACGCCGCCGCCGCCGCCGCCACTGCCACTGTGGTTTGGAACCCGAGATGCCTAGGGGGGGCGTTCGGTCTTGGAGGCAGGCATGCGGAGTGTTCACAGCGCCCCGAACTCCCCAACCAGAGACCCTGGGCAGCAGTCCACCCCCGTGGCCCCTCCCCCGCCAACCTTCCCCTGACACCCCCCCCACGCACCCCCCATCACCAGGACAGGACTGAGCGATACGGGAGCCCGGCTGACAGAGACAGACACACAGACACACAGGGAAAGACAGACAGGCACACGGAGGGGTAGTCGGAGCGAGAGAGGAAGAGAGAGACACGGGGAGAACGAGGATCCAACACTCAGACCCGCACTGAACCCCCGAACAGACACACAGAGACCCTGACCTGGATGCGGATGGGGATACGGAAAGGGACGGACTCGCCGGTGCACGCAAGGGACCCAGACACACACCACACACACCGGAGGCTGTGTTGGCGAGGCAGCTAGGCTCTGGGGGTGTGGTGGAGCTTGGCCAGGTTTTGGCAAGCTCACCGCGCCCTGGTGCTGCTAGAGGAGCCCCTCGGAGCGCCAGGAAGCACAGCCAAGTTGCCTGGAATCCCCTTCTGCTCCCATGCCTGCCCAGCAACCACACTGGCCTGGGGGCATGCGGGGGACTCTTTCCTTGGTCTCGTCGTTTATTTGGGGGTACCCCTCGACGCCGACGCCGTGGTGCCGGGCGCGCCCCCACTGCCTTGCTGAGGGAGGGGGCCTTGCTGTTAGCTGCGCTGCTGTGGGGAGAAAGACTTCGGCCCAGGGTGCCAGCGGCCCCGAGGGCCAGGGCGGTCGGCCATCTTTGGTGCTGGGCAGAGGGAGGGAGGGCCCAGGGCGGGGCCCAGGGGCAAAGGGACGGTGGTCGGCGGGAAGGAAGAGAAGGCCCTGCGGAGCTGGAGTGCAGCCCAGGGCTGGTGGGAGAAGGTGTAGGCGTGCCCAGTCACCAGGGGGAGCCGGTTGTCCGGCGGCTTGGGCATCCAGGGCGGCCCAAGGGAATGGCGAGGGGCGGCGGCATGAGGGCCCCAAGGCCAGGAACCAGGGAGTGCACGCATGGGAGGCAGGGTCAACTCCCGCACGCCCTCCCCCGGCCCCAACGCCCCCCCAGTCCTCGCCACCTTCGCCCACTCCCTCCCTCCGTTGCGGCTGTCCTCTCTGCTGCCTCAACCTCCCCACCCCGTTCCCATCGCCGCCCAGCGAGCCCCACTGGTTCCTGTGAGGGTGGGCCTTGTTGCTTGGAGTTGGAGGAGCTGGGTTGGAGCCGCCAGTCCCTGCAGCGGGCGGCTCCAGCGGGCCTGTGAATCGCCGTGGGGTGCCCGGGAGTAAGGGGGCAGCGGAGCAAGGGATGTTTGGAGGAAGGCTTGCTGGGCAAAGGGGGGCGGTGGAGGCACAGGGAGAAGAAGGGAGGCCGAAGGAGAAAGAAAAAAGCCAAGAAAGTAGCCTCAGAACCAGAGTCCAGGGCACCCGGGAACGGTCTCCCATCCAAGTCCTGACCGGATCCGACCCTGCTTAGCTTCCAAGAGCAGAAGAGATGCGCTGCCATCAGGCCACTAGGGCCATAGGCCTGAGAGGCTGCTGCTGCGACCCACATCAGACTGCTCTGGGCCTCCGGGCCCCAGCGTGCTCCTCTTGTCACCCCTCCACCTGCCCTGTGCTTTGCTCCTGCGTGCCTGCGAGCCTGCCTTGGGGTGAGGCGCCTCCAGCATCTCAGAGTCGCAGAAGTCCTGGCGATCTCCCCAAGTGTCTCTGGACTTCCCAGCAGGACCGCCCCCTCCGCCGCCGCTCCCGCCGCCGCCTCCTCCTCCTCCTCCTCCTCCTCCTCCTCCTCCTCCCCCGCCGCCACCGCCGCCTCCGCCGCCGCTGTCGTTTGGAACCCGAGATGCCTAGGGGGGGCGTTCGGTCTTGGAGGCAGGCATGCGGAGTGTTCTCAGCGCCCCCAACTCCCCAACCGCAGCCCTGGGTCTAGCGTGGCAAGCCACCCCGCCTTGCTCAATGGCGGCCCGAAGTCAAGGGCGCCACCAGAGACCCTGGGCAGCAGTCCACCGCCGTGGCCCGTCCCCCTCTAACCTTCCCGTGACACCCCCCCCCACGAACCCCCCATCACCAGGACAGGACTGAGAGATACGGGAGCCCGGCTGACATAGACAGACACAAAGACACACAGGGAAAGCCAGAGATACGCACGGAGGGGTAGTCGGAGCGAGAGAGGAAGAGAGAGACACGGGGAGACCGAGGATCCAACACACAGACCCGCACTGAACCCCCGAACAGACACACAGAGATCCTGACCTGGATGCGGATGGGGACACGGAAAGGGACAGCCTCGCCGGTGCACGCAAGGGACCCAGACACACACCACACACACCGGAGGCTGTGTTGGCGAGGCAGCTAGCCTCTGGGGGTGTGGTGGAGCTTGGCCAGGTTTTGGCAAGCTGACCGCGCCCTGGTGCTGCTAGAGGAGCCCCTCGGAGCGCCAGGAAGCACAGCCAAGTTGCCTGGAATCCCCTTCTGCTCCCATGCCTGCCCAGCAACTACACTGGCCTGGGGGCATGCGGGGGACTCTTTCCTTGGTCTCGTCGTTTATTTGGGGGTACCCCTCGACGCCGACGCCGTGGTGCCGGGCGCGCCCCCACTGCCTTGCTGAGGGAGCGGGCCTCGCTGTTAGGTGCGCTGCTGTGGGGAGAAGGACTTAGGCTCAGGGTGCCAGCGGCCCCAAGGTCCAGGGCGGTCGGCCATCTTTGGTGCTGGGCAGAGGGAGCGAGGGCCCAGGGCGGGGCCCAGGGGCAAAGGGACGGTGGTCGGCGGGAAGGAAGAGAAGGCCCTGCGGGGCTGGAGCGCAGCGCAGGGCTGGTGGGAGAAGGTGTAGGCGTGCCCAGTCACCAGGGGGAGCCTGTTGTCCGGTGGCTTGGGCATCCAGGGCGACCCAAGGGAAAGGCGAGGGGCGGCGGCATGAGGGCCCCAAGGGCAGGAACGAGGGAGGGCACGCATGGGAGGCAGGGTGAACTCCCGCACGCGCTCCCCCCTCCCCATCGCCCCCCAGTCCTCGCCACCTTCGCCCACTCCCTCCCTCCGTAGCGGCTGCCCTCTCTGAGGCCTCAGCCTCCACACCCCGTTCCCATCGCCCCCCAGCGAGCCCCACTGGTTCCTGTGAGGGTGGGCCTTGTGACTTGGAGTTGGAGGAGCTGGATTCGAGCCGCCTGTCGCTGCAGCGGGCGGCTCCAGCGGGCCTATGAACCGCCGTGGGGTGCCCGGGGGTAAGGGGGCAACGGGGCAAGGGATGTTTGGAGGAAGGCTTGCTGGGCAAAGGGGGGCGGTGGAGGCACAGGGAGAAGAAGGGAGGCCGAAGGAGAAAGAAAAAAGCCAAGAAAGTAGCCTCAGAACAAGAGTGCAGGGCACCCGGGAACGGTCTCCCATCCAAGTCCTGAGCGGATCCGACCCTGCTTAGCTTCCAAGAGCAGAAGAGATGCGCTGCCATCAGGCCGCTAGGGCCAAAGGCCTGAGAGGCTGATGCTGCGACTCCCAGCAGACTGCTCTTGGCCTCCGAGCCCCAGCGTGCTCCTCTCGTCAACCCCTCCGCCTGCCCTGGCCTTGGCTCCTGCGTGCCTGCGCGCCTGCCTTGGGGTGAGGCGCCTCCAGCATCTCAGAGTCGCAGAAGTCCCGGCGATCTCCCCAACTGTCTCTGGACTTCCCAGCCGGACCGCCCCCTCCGCCGCCGCTCCCGCCGCCGTCGCCTCCTCCTACGCCGCCGCCGCCGCCGCCACTGTGGTTTGGAACCCGAGATGCCTAGGGGGGGCGTTCGGTCTTGGAGGCAGGCATGCGGAGTGTTCACAGCGCCCCGAACTCCCCAACCAGAGACCCTGGGCAGCAGTCCACCCCCGTGGCCCCACCCCCGCCAACCTTCCCCTGACAACCCCCCACGCACCCCCCATCACCAGGACAGGACTGAGAGATACGGGAGCCCGGCTGACAGAGACAGACACACAGACACACAGGGAAAGACAGAGAGGCACACGGAGGGGTAGTCGGAGCGAGAGAGGAAGAGAGAGACACGGGGAGAACGAGGATCCAACACACAGACCCGCACTGAACCCCCGAACAGACAGACAGAGACCCTGACCTGGATGCGGATGGGGACACGGAAAGGGACGGACTCGCCGGTGCACGCAAGGGACCCAGACACACACCACACACACCGGAGGCTGTGTTGGCGAGGCAGCTAGCCTCTGGGGGTGTGGTGGAGCTTGGCCAGGTTTTGGCAAGCTGACCTCGCCCTGGTGCTGCTAGAGGAGCCCCTCGGAGCGCCAGGAAGCACAGCCAAGTTGCCTGGAATCCCCTTCTGCTCCCATGCCTGCCCAGCAACCACACTGGCCTGGGGGAATGCGGGGGACTCTTTCCTTGGTCTCGTCGTTTATTTGGGGGTACCCCTCGACGCCGACGCCGTGGTGCCGGGCGCGCCCCCACTGCCTTGCTGAGGGAGCGGGCCTTGCTGTTAGCTGCGCTGCTGTGGGGAGAAGGACTTCGGCCCAGGGTGCCAGCGGCCCCGAGGGCCAGGGCGGTCGGCCATTTTGGTGCAGGGCAGAGGGAGGGAGGGCCCAGGGCGGGGCCCAGGGGCAAAGGGACGGTGGTCGGCGGGAAGGAAGAGAAGGCCCTGCGGGGCGGGAGCGCAGCCCAGGGCTGGTGGGAGAAGGTGTAGGCGTGCCCAGTCACCAGGGGGAGCCGGTTGTTCGGCGGCTTGGGCATCCAGGGCGGCCCAAGGGAATGGCGAGGGGCGGCGGCATGAGGGCCCCAAGGCCAGGAACCAGGGAGTGCACGCATGGGAGGCAGGGTGAACTCCCGCACGCGCTCCCCCCGCCCCATCGCCCCCCCAGTCCTCGCCACCTTCGCCCACTCCCTCCCTCCGAAGCGGCAGCCCTCTCTGCCGCCTCAGCCTCCCCACCCCCTTCCCATCGCCCCCCCGCGAGCCCCACTGGTTCCTGTGAGGGTGGGCCTTGAGACTTGGAGTTGGAGGAGCTGGGTTGGAGCCGCCTGTCGCTGTAGCGGGCGGCTCCAGCGGGCCTGTGAACCGCCGTGGGGTGCCCGGGGGTAAGGGGGCAACGGGGCAAGGGATGTTTGGAGGAAGGCTTGCTGGGCAAAGGGGGGCGGTGGAGGCACAGGGAGAAGAAGGGAGGCCGAAGGAGAAAGAAAAAAGCCAAGAAAGTAGCCTCAGAACAAGAGTGCAGGGCACCCGGGAACGGTCTCCCATCCAAGTCCTGAGCGGATCCGACCCTGCTTAGCTTCCAAGAGCAGAAGAGATGCGCTGCCATCAGGCCGCTAGGGCCAGAGGCCTGAGAGGCTGCTGCTGCGACCCACAGCAGACTGCTCTGGGCCTCCGAGCCCCAGCGTGCTCCTCTCGTCAACCCCTCCGCCTGCCCTGGCCTTGGCTCCTGCGTGCCTGCGAGCCTGCCTTGGGGTGAGGCGCCTCCAGCATCTCAGAGTCCCAGAAGTCCCGGCGATCTCCCCAACTGTCTCTGGACTTCCCAGCCGGACCGCCCCCTCCGCCGCCGCTCCCGCCGCCGCCGCCTCCTCCTACGCCGCCGCCGCCGCCGCCACTGCCACTGTGGTTTGGAACCCGAGATGCCTAGGGGGGGCGTTCGGTCTTGGAGGCAGGCATGCGGAGTGTTCACAGCGCCCCGAACTCCCCAACCAGAGACCCTGGGCAGCAGTCCACCCCCGTGGCCCCTCCCCCGCCAACCTTCCCCTGACACCCCCCCCACGCACCCCCCATCACCAGGACAGGACTGAGCGATACGGGAGCCCGGCTGACAGAGACAGACACACAGACACACAGGGAAAGACAGACAGGCACACGGAGGGGTAGTCGGAGCGAGAGAGGAAGAGAGAGACACGGGGAGAACGAGGATCCAACACTCAGACCCGCACTGAACCCCCGAACAGACACACAGAGACCCTGACCTGGATGCGGATGGGGATACGGAAAGGGACGGACTCGCCGGTGCACGCAAGGGACCCAGACACACACCACACACACCGGAGGCTGTGTTGGCGAGGCAGCTAGGCTCTGGGGGTGTGGTGGAGCTTGGCCAGGTTTTGGCAAGCTCACCGCGCCCTGGTGCTGCTAGAGGAGCCCCTCGGAGCGCCAGGAAGCACAGCCAAGTTGCCTGGAATCCCCTTCTGCTCCCATGCCTGCCCAGCAACCACACTGGCCTGGGGGCATGCGGGGGACTCTTTCCTTGGTCTCGTCGTTTATTTGGGGGTACCCCTCGACGCCGACGCCGTGGTGCCGGGCGCGCCCCCACTGCCTTGCTGAGGGAGGGGGCCTTGCTGTTAGCTGCGCTGCTGTGGGGAGAAAGACTTCGGCCCAGGGTGCCAGCGGCCCCGAGGGCCAGGGCGGTCGGCCATCTTTGGTGCTGGGCAGAGGGAGGGAGGGCCCAGGGCGGGGCCCAGGGGCAAAGGGACGGTGGTCGGCGGGAAGGAAGAGAAGGCCCTGCGGAGCTGGAGTGCAGCCCAGGGCTGGTGGGAGAAGGTGTAGGCGTGCCCAGTCACCAGGGGGAGCCGGTTGTCCGGCGGCTTGGGCATCCAGGGCGGCCCAAGGGAATGGCGAGGGGCGGCGGCATGAGGGCCCCAAGGCCAGGAACCAGGGAGTGCACGCATGGGAGGCAGGGTCAACTCCCGCACGCCCTCCCCCGGCCCCAACGCCCCCCCAGTCCTCGCCACCTTCGCCCACTCCCTCCCTCCGTTGCGGCTGTCCTCTCTGCTGCCTCAACCTCCCCACCCCGTTCCCATCGCCGCCCAGCGAGCCCCACTGGTTCCTGTGAGGGTGGGCCTTGTTGCTTGGAGTTGGAGGAGCTGGGTTGGAGCCGCCAGTCCCTGCAGCGGGCGGCTCCAGCGGGCCTGTGAATCGCCGTGGGGTGCCCGGGAGTAAGGGGGCAGCGGAGCAAGGGATGTTTGGAGGAAGGCTTGCTGGGCAAAGGGGGGCGGTGGAGGCACAGGGAGAAGAAGGGAGGCCGAAGGAGAAAGAAAAAAGCCAAGAAAGTAGCCTCAGAACCAGAGTCCAGGGCACCCGGGAACGGTCTCCCATCCAAGTCCTGACCGGATCCGACCCTGCTTAGCTTCCAAGAGCAGAAGAGATGCGCTGCCATCAGGCCACTAGGGCCATAGGCCTGAGAGGCTGCTGCTGCGACCCACATCAGACTGCTCTGGGCCTCCGGGCCCCAGCGTGCTCCTCTTGTCACCCCTCCACCTGCCCTGTGCTTTGCTCCTGCGTGCCTGCGAGCCTGCCTTGGGGTGAGGCGCCTCCAGCATCTCAGAGTCGCAGAAGTCCTGGCGATCTCCCCAAGTGTCTCTGGACTTCCCAGCAGGACCGCCCCCTCCGCCGCCGCTCCCGCCGCCGCCTCCTCCTCCTCCTCCTCCTCCTCCTCCTCCTCCTCCCCCGCCGCCACCGCCGCCTCCGCCGCCGCTGTCGTTTGGAACCCGAGATGCCTAGGGGGGGCGTTCGGTCTTGGAGGCAGGCATGCGGAGTGTTCTCAGCGCCCCCAACTCCCCAACCGCAGCCCTGGGTCTAGCGTGGCAAGCCACCCCGCCTTGCTCAATGGCGGCCCGAAGTCAAGGGCGCCACCAGAGACCCTGGGCAGCAGTCCACCGCCGTGGCCCGTCCCCCTCTAACCTTCCCGTGACACCCCCCCCCACGAACCCCCCATCACCAGGACAGGACTGAGAGATACGGGAGCCCGGCTGACATAGACAGACACAAAGACACACAGGGAAAGCCAGAGATACGCACGGAGGGGTAGTCGGAGCGAGAGAGGAAGAGAGAGACACGGGGAGACCGAGGATCCAACACACAGACCCGCACTGAACCCCCGAACAGACACACAGAGATCCTGACCTGGATGCGGATGGGGACACGGAAAGGGACAGCCTCGCCGGTGCACGCAAGGGACCCAGACACACACCACACACACCGGAGGCTGTGTTGGCGAGGCAGCTAGCCTCTGGGGGTGTGGTGGAGCTTGGCCAGGTTTTGGCAAGCTGACCGCGCCCTGGTGCTGCTAGAGGAGCCCCTCGGAGCGCCAGGAAGCACAGCCAAGTTGCCTGGAATCCCCTTCTGCTCCCATGCCTGCCCAGCAACTACACTGGCCTGGGGGCATGCGGGGGACTCTTTCCTTGGTCTCGTCGTTTATTTGGGGGTACCCCTCGACGCCGACGCCGTGGTGCCGGGCGCGCCCCCACTGCCTTGCTGAGGGAGCGGGCCTCGCTGTTAGGTGCGCTGCTGTGGGGAGAAGGACTTAGGCTCAGGGTGCCAGCGGCCCCAAGGTCCAGGGCGGTCGGCCATCTTTGGTGCTGGGCAGAGGGAGCGAGGGCCCAGGGCGGGGCCCAGGGGCAAAGGGACGGTGGTCGGCGGGAAGGAAGAGAAGGCCCTGCGGGGCTGGAGCGCAGCGCAGGGCTGGTGGGAGAAGGTGTAGGCGTGCCCAGTCACCAGGGGGAGCCTGTTGTCCGGTGGCTTGGGCATCCAGGGCGACCCAAGGGAAAGGCGAGGGGCGGCGGCATGAGGGCCCCAAGGGCAGGAACGAGGGAGGGCACGCATGGGAGGCAGGGTGAACTCCCGCACGCGCTCCCCCCTCCCCATCGCCCCCCAGTCCTCGCCACCTTCGCCCACTCCCTCCCTCCGTAGCGGCTGCCCTCTCTGAGGCCTCAGCCTCCACACCCCGTTCCCATCGCCCCCCAGCGAGCCCCACTGGTTCCTGTGAGGGTGGGCCTTGTGACTTGGAGTTGGAGGAGCTGGATTCGAGCCGCCTGTCGCTGCAGCGGGCGGCTCCAGCGGGCCTATGAACCGCCGTGGGGTGCCCGGGGGTAAGGGGGCAACGGGGCAAGGGATGTTTGGAGGAAGGCTTGCTGGGCAAAGGGGGGCGGTGGAGGCACAGGGAGAAGAAGGGAGGCCGAAGGAGAAAGAAAAAAGCCAAGAAAGTAGCCTCAGAACAAGAGTGCAGGGCACCCGGGAACGGTCTCCCATCCAAGTCCTGAGCGGATCCGACCCTGCTTAGCTTCCAAGAGCAGAAGAGATGCGCTGCCATCAGGCCGCTAGGGCCAAAGGCCTGAGAGGCTGATGCTGCGACTCCCAGCAGACTGCTCTTGGCCTCCGAGCCCCAGCGTGCTCCTCTCGTCAACCCCTCCGCCTGCCCTGGCCTTGGCTCCTGCGTGCCTGCGCGCCTGCCTTGGGGTGAGGCGCCTCCAGCATCTCAGAGTCGCAGAAGTCCCGGCGATCTCCCCAACTGTCTCTGGACTTCCCAGCCGGACCGCCCCCTCCGCCGCCGCTCCCGCCGCCGTCGCCTCCTCCTACGCCGCCGCCGCCGCCGCCACTGTGGTTTGGAACCCGAGATGCCTAGGGGGGGCGTTCGGTCTTGGAGGCAGGCATGCGGAGTGTTCACAGCGCCCCGAACTCCCCAACCAGAGACCCTGGGCAGCAGTCCACCCCCGTGGCCCCACCCCCGCCAACCTTCCCCTGACAACCCCCCACGCACCCCCCATCACCAGGACAGGACTGAGAGATACGGGAGCCCGGCTGACAGAGACAGACACACAGACACACAGGGAAAGACAGAGAGGCACACGGAGGGGTAGTCGGAGCGAGAGAGGAAGAGAGAGACACGGGGAGAACGAGGATCCAACACACAGACCCGCACTGAACCCCCGAACAGACAGACAGAGACCCTGACCTGGATGCGGATGGGGACACGGAAAGGGACGGACTCGCCGGTGCACGCAAGGGACCCAGACACACACCACACACACCGGAGGCTGTGTTGGCGAGGCAGCTAGCCTCTGGGGGTGTGGTGGAGCTTGGCCAGGTTTTGGCAAGCTGACCGCGCCCTGGTGCTGCTAGAGGAGCCCCTCGGAGCGCCAGGAAGCACAGCCAAGTTGCCTGGAATCCCCTTCTGCTCCCATGCCTGCCCAGCAACCACACTGGCCTGGGGGCATGCGGGGGACTCTTTCCTTGGTCTCGTCGTTTATTTGGGGGTACCCCTCGACGCCGACGCCGTGGTGCCGGGCGCGCCCCCACTGCCTTGCTGAGGGAGCGGGCCTTGCTGTTAGCTGCGCTGCTGTGGGGAGAAGGACTTCGGCCCAGGGTGCCAGCGGCCCCGAGGGCCAGGGCGGTCGGCCATTTTGGTGCAGGGCAGAGGGAGGGAGGGCCCAGGGCGGGGCCCAGGGGCAAAGGGACGGTGGTCGGCGGGAAGGAAGAGAAGGCCCTGCGGGGCGGGAGCGCAGCCCAGGGCTGGTGGGAGAAGGTGTAGGCGTGCCCAGTCACCAGGGGGAGCCGGTTGTTCGGCGGCTTGGGCATCCAGGGCGGCCCAAGGGAATGGCGAGGGGCGGCGGCATGAGGGCCCCAAGGCCAGGAACCAGGGAGTGCACGCATGGGAGGCAGGGTGAACTCCCGCACGCGCTCCCCCCGCCCCATCGCCCCCCCAGTCCTCGCCACCTTCGCCCACTCCCTCCCTCCGAAGCGGCAGCCCTCTCTGCCGCCTCAGCCTCCCCACCCCCTTCCCATCGCCCCCCCGCGAGCCCCACTGGTTCCTGTGAGGGTGGGCCTTGAGACTTGGAGTTGGAGGAGCTGGGTTGGAGCCGCCTGTCGCTGTAGCGGGCGGCTCCAGCGGGCCTGTGAACCGCCGTGGGGTGCCCGGGGGTAAGGGGGCAACGGGGCAAGGGATGTTTGGAGGAAGGCTTGCTGGGCAAAGGGGGGCGGTGGAGGCACAGGGAGAAGAAGGGAGGCCGAAGGAGAAAGAAAAAAGCCAAGAAAGTAGCCTCAGAACAAGAGTGCAGGGCACCCGGGAACGGTCTCCCATCCAAGTCCTGAGCGGATCCGACCCTGCTTAGCTTCCAAGAGCAGAAGAGATGCGCTGCCATCAGGCCGCTAGGGCCAGAGGCCTGAGAGGCTGCTGCTGCGACCCACAGCAGACTGCTCTGGGCCTCCGAGCCCCAGCGTGCTCCTCTCGTCAACCCCTCCGCCTGCCCTGGCCTTGGCTCCTGCGTGCCTGCGAGCCTGCCTTGGGGTGAGGCGCCTCCAGCATCTCAGAGTCCCAGAAGTCCCGGCGATCTCCCCAACTGTCTCTGGACTTCCCAGCCGGACCGCCCCCTCCGCCGCCGCTCCCGCCGCCGCCGCCTCCTCCTACGCCGCCGCCGCCGCCGCCACTGCCACTGTGGTTTGGAACCCGAGATGCCTAGGGGGGGCGTTCGGTCTTGGAGGCAGGCATGCGGAGTGTTCACAGCGCCCCGAACTCCCCAACCAGAGACCCTGGGCAGCAGTCCACCCCCGTGGCCCCTCCCCCGCCAACCTTCCCCTGACACCCCCCCCACGCACCCCCCATCACCAGGACAGGACTGAGCGATACGGGAGCCCGGCTGACAGAGACAGACACACAGACACACAGGGAAAGACAGACAGGCACACGGAGGGGTAGTCGGAGCGAGAGAGGAAGAGAGAGACACGGGGAGAACGAGGATCCAACACTCAGACCCGCACTGAACCCCCGAACAGACACACAGAGACCCTGACCTGGATGCGGATGGGGATACGGAAAGGGACGGACTCGCCGGTGCACGCAAGGGACCCAGACACACACCACACACACCGGAGGCTGTGTTGGCGAGGCAGCTAGGCTCTGGGGGTGTGGTGGAGCTTGGCCAGGTTTTGGCAAGCTCACCGCGCCCTGGTGCTGCTAGAGGAGCCCCTCGGAGCGCCAGGAAGCACAGCCAAGTTGCCTGGAATCCCCTTCTGCTCCCATGCCTGCCCAGCAACCACACTGGCCTGGGGGCATGCGGGGGACTCTTTCCTTGGTCTCGTCGTTTATTTGGGGGTACCCCTCGACGCCGACGCCGTGGTGCCGGGCGCGCCCCCACTGCCTTGCTGAGGGAGGGGGCCTTGCTGTTAGCTGCGCTGCTGTGGGGAGAAAGACTTCGGCCCAGGGTGCCAGCGGCCCCGAGGGCCAGGGCGGTCGGCCATCTTTGGTGCTGGGCAGAGGGAGGGAGGGCCCAGGGCGGGGCCCAGGGGCAAAGGGACGGTGGTCGGCGGGAAGGAAGAGAAGGCCCTGCGGAGCTGGAGTGCAGCCCAGGGCTGGTGGGAGAAGGTGTAGGCGTGCCCAGTCACCAGGGGGAGCCGGTTGTCCGGCGGCTTGGGCATCCAGGGCGGCCCAAGGGAATGGCGAGGGGCGGCGGCATGAGGGCCCCAAGGCCAGGAACCAGGGAGTGCACGCATGGGAGGCAGGGTCAACTCCCGCACGCCCTCCCCCGGCCCCAACGCCCCCCCAGTCCTCGCCACCTTCGCCCACTCCCTCCCTCCGTTGCGGCTGTCCTCTCTGCTGCCTCAACCTCCCCACCCCGTTCCCATCGCCGCCCAGCGAGCCCCACTGGTTCCTGTGAGGGTGGGCCTTGTTGCTTGGAGTTGGAGGAGCTGGGTTGGAGCCGCCAGTCCCTGCAGCGGGCGGCTCCAGCGGGCCTGTGAATCGCCGTGGGGTGCCCGGGAGTAAGGGGGCAGCGGAGCAAGGGATGTTTGGAGGAAGGCTTGCTGGGCAAAGGGGGGCGGTGGAGGCACAGGGAGAAGAAGGGAGGCCGAAGGAGAAAGAAAAAAGCCAAGAAAGTAGCCTCAGAACCAGAGTCCAGGGCACCCGGGAACGGTCTCCCATCCAAGTCCTGACCGGATCCGACCCTGCTTAGCTTCCAAGAGCAGAAGAGATGCGCTGCCATCAGGCCACTAGGGCCATAGGCCTGAGAGGCTGCTGCTGCGACCCACATCAGACTGCTCTGGGCCTCCGGGCCCCAGCGTGCTCCTCTTGTCACCCCTCCACCTGCCCTGTGCTTTGCTCCTGCGTGCCTGCGAGCCTGCCTTGGGGTGAGGCGCCTCCAGCATCTCAGAGTCGCAGAAGTCCTGGCGATCTCCCCAAGTGTCTCTGGACTTCCCAGCAGGACCGCCCCCTCCGCCGCCGCTCCCGCCGCCGCCTCCTCCTCCTCCTCCTCCTCCTCCTCCTCCTCCTCCCCCGCCGCCACCGCCGCCTCCGCCGCCGCTGTCGTTTGGAACCCGAGATGCCTAGGGGGGGCGTTCGGTCTTGGAGGCAGGCATGCGGAGTGTTCTCAGCGCCCCCAACTCCCCAACCGCAGCCCTGGGTCTAGCGTGGCAAGCCACCCCGCCTTGCTCAATGGCGGCCCGAAGTCAAGGGCGCCACCAGAGACCCTGGGCAGCAGTCCACCGCCGTGGCCCGTCCCCCTCTAACCTTCCCGTGACACCCCCCCCCACGAACCCCCCATCACCAGGACAGGACTGAGAGATACGGGAGCCCGGCTGACATAGACAGACACAAAGACACACAGGGAAAGCCAGAGATACGCACGGAGGGGTAGTCGGAGCGAGAGAGGAAGAGAGAGACACGGGGAGACCGAGGATCCAACACACAGACCCGCACTGAACCCCCGAACAGACACACAGAGATCCTGACCTGGATGCGGATGGGGACACGGAAAGGGACAGCCTCGCCGGTGCACGCAAGGGACCCAGACACACACCACACACACCGGAGGCTGTGTTGGCGAGGCAGCTAGCCTCTGGGGGTGTGGTGGAGCTTGGCCAGGTTTTGGCAAGCTGACCGCGCCCTGGTGCTGCTAGAGGAGCCCCTCGGAGCGCCAGGAAGCACAGCCAAGTTGCCTGGAATCCCCTTCTGCTCCCATGCCTGCCCAGCAACTACACTGGCCTGGGGGCATGCGGGGGACTCTTTCCTTGGTCTCGTCGTTTATTTGGGGGTACCCCTCGACGCCGACGCCGTGGTGCCGGGCGCGCCCCCACTGCCTTGCTGAGGGAGCGGGCCTCGCTGTTAGGTGCGCTGCTGTGGGGAGAAGGACTTAGGCTCAGGGTGCCAGCGGCCCCAAGGTCCAGGGCGGTCGGCCATCTTTGGTGCTGGGCAGAGGGAGCGAGGGCCCAGGGCGGGGCCCAGGGGCAAAGGGACGGTGGTCGGCGGGAAGGAAGAGAAGGCCCTGCGGGGCTGGAGCGCAGCGCAGGGCTGGTGGGAGAAGGTGTAGGCGTGCCCAGTCACCAGGGGGAGCCTGTTGTCCGGTGGCTTGGGCATCCAGGGCGACCCAAGGGAAAGGCAAGGGGCGGCGGCATGAGGGCCCCAAGGGCAGGAACGAGGGAGGGCACGCATGGGAGGCAGGGTGAACTCCCGCACGCGCTCCCCCCTCCCCATCGCCCCCCAGTCCTCGCCACCTTCGCCCACTCCCTCCCTCCGTAGCGGCTGCCCTCTCTGAGGCCTCAGCCTCCACACCCCGTTCCCATCGCCCCCCAGCGAGCCCCACTGGTTCCTGTGAGGGTGGGCCTTGTGACTTGGAGTTGGAGGAGCTGGATTCGAGCCGCCTGTCGCTGCAGCGGGCGGCTCCAGCGGGCCTATGAACCGCCGTGGGGTGCCCGGGGGTAAGGGGGCAACGGGGCAAGGGATGTTTGGAGGAAGGCTTGCTGGGCAAAGGGGGGCGGTGGAGGCACAGGGAGAAGAAGGGAGGCCGAAGGAGAAAGAAAAAAGCCAAGAAAGTAGCCTCAGAACAAGAGTGCAGGGCACCCGGGAACGGTCTCCCATCCAAGTCCTGAGCGGATCCGACCCTGCTTAGCTTCCAAGAGCAGAAGAGATGCGCTGCCATCAGGCCGCTAGGGCCAAAGGCCTGAGAGGCTGATGCTGCGACTCCCAGCAGACTGCTCTTGGCCTCCGAGCCCCAGCGTGCTCCTCTCGTCAACCCCTCCGCCTGCCCTGGCCTTGGCTCCTGCGTGCCTGCGCGCCTGCCTTGGGGTGAGGCGCCTCCAGCATCTCAGAGTCGCAGAAGTCCCGGCGATCTCCCCAACTGTCTCTGGACTTCCCAGCCGGACCGCCCCCTCCGCCGCCGCTCCCGCCGCCGTCGCCTCCTCCTACGCCGCCGCCGCCGCCGCCACTGTGGTTTGGAACCCGAGATGCCTAGGGGGGGCGTTCGGTCTTGGAGGCAGGCATGCGGAGTGTTCACAGCGCCCCGAACTCCCCAACCAGAGACCCTGGGCAGCAGTCCACCCCCGTGGCCCCACCCCCGCCAACCTTCCCCTGACAACCCCCCACGCACCCCCCATCACCAGGACAGGACTGAGAGATACGGGAGCCCGGCTGACAGAGACAGACACACAGACACACAGGGAAAGACAGAGAGGCACACGGAGGGGTAGTCGGAGCGAGAGAGGAAGAGAGAGACACGGGGAGAACGAGGATCCAACACACAGACCCGCACTGAACCCCCGAACAGACAGACAGAGACCCTGACCTGGATGCGGATGGGGACACGGAAAGGGACGGACTCGCCGGTGCACGCAAGGGACCCAGACACACACCACACACACCGGAGGCTGTGTTGGCGAGGCAGCTAGCCTCTGGGGGTGTGGTGGAGCTTGGCCAGGTTTTGGCAAGCTGACCGCGCCCTGGTGCTGCTAGAGGAGCCCCTCGGAGCGCCAGGAAGCACAGCCAAGTTGCCTGGAATCCCCTTCTGCTCCCATGCCTGCCCAGCAACCACACTGGCCTGGGGGCATGCGGGGGACTCTTTCCTTGGTCTCGTCGTTTATTTGGGGGTACCCCTCGACGCCGACGCCGTGGTGCCGGGCGCGCCCCCACTGCCTTGCTGAGGGAGCGGGCCTTGCTGTTAGCTGCGCTGCTGTGGGGAGAAGGACTTCGGCCCAGGGTGCCAGCGGCCCCGAGGGCCAGGGCGGTCGGCCATTTTGGTGCTGGGCAGAGGGAGGGAGGGCCCAGGGCGGGGCCCAGGGGCAAAGGGACGGTGGTCGGCGGGAAGGAAGAGAAGGCCCTGCGGGGCTGGAGCGCAGCCCAGGGCTGGTGGGAGAAGGTGTAGGCGTGCCCAGTCACCAGGGGGAGCCGGTTGTTCGGCGGCTTGGGCATCCAGGGCGGCCCAAGGGAATGGCGAGGGGCGGCGGCATGAGGGCCCCAAGGCCAGGAACCAGGGAGTGCACGCATGGGAGGCAGGGTGAACTCCCGCCCGCGCTCCCCCCGCCCCATCGCCCCCCCAGTCCTCGCCACCTTCGCCCACTCCCTCCCTCCGAAGCGGCAGCCCTCTCTGCCGCCTCAGCCTCCCCACCCCCTTCCCATCGCCCCCCCGCGAGCCCCACTGGTTCCTGTGAGGGTGGGCCTTGTGACTTGGAGTTGGAGGAGCTGGGTTGGAGCCGCCTGTCGCTGCAGCGGGCGGCTCCAGCGGGCCTGTGAACCGCCGTGGGGTGCCCGGGGGTAAGGGGGCAACGGGGCAAGGGATGTTTGGAGGAAGGCTTGCTGGGCAAAGGGGGGCGGTGGAGGCACAGGGAGAAGAAGGGAGGCCGAAGGAGAAAGAAAAAAGCCAAGAAAGTAGCCTCAGAACAAGAGTGCAGGGCACCCGGGAACGGTCTCCCATCCAAGTCCTGAGCGGATCCGACCCTGCTTAGCTTCCAAGAGCAGAAGAGATGCGCTGCCATCAGGCCGCTAGGGCCAGAGGCCTGAGAGGCTGCTGCTGCGACCCACAGCAGACTGCTCTGGGCCTCCGAGCCCCAGCGTGCTCCTCTCGTCAACCCCTCCGCCTGCCCTGGCCTTGGCTCCTGCGTGCCTGCGAGCCTGCCTTGGGGTGAGGCGCCTCCAGCATCTCAGAGTCCCAGAAGTCCCGGCGATCTCCCCAACTGTCTCTGGACTTCCCAGCCGGACCGCCCCCTCCGCCGCCGCTCCCGCCGCCGCCGCCTCCTCCTACGCCGCCGCCGCCGCCGCCACTGCCACTGTGGTTTGGAACCCGAGATGCCTAGGGGGGGCGTTCGGTCTTGGAGGCAGGCATGCGGAGTGTTCACAGCGCCCCGAACTCCCCAACCAGAGACCCTGGGCAGCAGTCCACCCCCGTGGCCCCTCCCCCGCCAACCTTCCCCTGACACCCCCCCCACGCACCCCCCATCACCAGGACAGGACTGAGCGATACGGGAGCCCGGCTGACAGAGACAGACACACAGACACACAGGGAAAGACAGACAGGCACACGGAGGGGTAGTCGGAGCGAGAGAGGAAGAGAGAGACACGGGGAGAACGAGGATCCAACACTCAGACCCGCACTGAACCCCCGAACAGACACACAGAGACCCTGACCTGGATGCGGATGGGGATACGGAAAGGGACGGACTCGCCGGTGCACGCAAGGGACCCAGACACACACCACACACACCGGAGGCTGTGTTGGCGAGGCAGCTAGGCTCTGGGGGTGTGGTGGAGCTTGGCCAGGTTTTGGCAAGCTCACCGCGCCCTGGTGCTGCTAGAGGAGCCCCTCGGAGCGCCAGGAAGCACAGCCAAGTTGCCTGGAATCCCCTTCTGCTCCCATGCCTGCCCAGCAACCACACTGGCCTGGGGGCATGCGGGGGACTCTTTCCTTGGTCTCGTCGTTTATTTGGGGGTACCCCTCGACGCCGACGCCGTGGTGCCGGGCGCGCCCCCACTGCCTTGCTGAGGGAGGGGGCCTTGCTGTTAGCTGCGCTGCTGTGGGGAGAAAGACTTCGGCCCAGGGTGCCAGCGGCCCCGAGGGCCAGGGCGGTCGGCCATCTTTGGTGCTGGGCAGAGGGAGGGAGGGCCCAGGGCGGGGCCCAGGGGCAAAGGGACGGTGGTCGGCGGGAAGGAAGAGAAGGCCCTGCGGAGCTGGAGTGCAGCCCAGGGCTGGTGGGAGAAGGTGTAGGCGTGCCCAGTCACCAGGGGGAGCCGGTTGTCCGGCGGCTTGGGCATCCAGGGCGGCCCAAGGGAATGGCGAGGGGCGGCGGCATGAGGGCCCCAAGGCCAGGAACCAGGGAGTGCACGCATGGGAGGCAGGGTCAACTCCCGCACGCCCTCCCCCGGCCCCAACGCCCCCCCAGTCCTCGCCACCTTCGCCCACTCCCTCCCTCCGTTGCGGCTGTCCTCTCTGCTGCCTCAACCTCCCCACCCCGTTCCCATCGCCGCCCAGCGAGCCCCACTGGTTCCTGTGAGGGTGGGCCTTGTTGCTTGGAGTTGGAGGAGCTGGGTTGGAGCCGCCAGTCCCTGCAGCGGGCGGCTCCAGCGGGCCTGTGAATCGCCGTGGGGTGCCCGGGAGTAAGGGGGCAGCGGAGCAAGGGATGTTTGGAGGAAGGCTTGCTGGGCAAAGGGGGGCGGTGGAGGCACAGGGAGAAGAAGGGAGGCCGAAGGAGAAAGAAAAAAGCCAAGAAAGTAGCCTCAGAACCAGAGTCCAGGGCACCCGGGAACGGTCTCCCATCCAAGTCCTGACCGGATCCGACCCTGCTTAGCTTCCAAGAGCAGAAGAGATGCGCTGCCATCAGGCCACTAGGGCCATAGGCCTGAGAGGCTGCTGCTGCGACCCACATCAGACTGCTCTGGGCCTCCGGGCCCCAGCGTGCTCCTCTTGTCACCCCTCCACCTGCCCTGTGCTTTGCTCCTGCGTGCCTGCGAGCCTGCCTTGGGGTGAGGCGCCTCCAGCATCTCAGAGTCGCAGAAGTCCTGGCGATCTCCCCAAGTGTCTCTGGACTTCCCAGCAGGACCGCCCCCTCCGCCGCCGCTCCCGCCGCCGCCTCCTCCTCCTCCTCCTCCTCCTCCTCCTCCTCCTCCTCCCCCGCCGCCACCGCCGCCTCCGCCGCCGCTGTCGTTTGGAACCCGAGATGCCTAGGGGGGGCGTTCGGTCTTGGAGGCAGGCATGCGGAGTGTTCTCAGCGCCCCCAACTCCCCAACCGCAGCCCTGGGTCTAGCGTGGCAAGCCACCCCGCCTTGCTCAATGGCGGCCCGAAGTCAAGGGCGCCACCAGAGACCCTGGGCAGCAGTCCACCGCCGTGGCCCGTCCCCCTCTAACCTTCCCGTGACACCCCCCCCCACGAACCCCCCATCACCAGGACAGGACTGAGAGATACGGGAGCCCGGCTGACATAGACAGACACAAAGACACACAGGGAAAGCCAGAGATACGCACGGAGGGGTAGTCGGAGCGAGAGAGGAAGAGAGAGACACGGGGAGACCGAGGATCCAACACACAGACCCGCACTGAACCCCCGAACAGACACACAGAGATCCTGACCTGGATGCGGATGGGGACACGGAAAGGGACAGCCTCGCCGGTGCACGCAAGGGACCCAGACACACACCACACACACCGGAGGCTGTGTTGGCGAGGCAGCTAGCCTCTGGGGGTGTGGTGGAGCTTGGCCAGGTTTTGGCAAGCTGACCGCGCCCTGGTGCTGCTAGAGGAGCCCCTCGGAGCGCCAGGAAGCACAGCCAAGTTGCCTGGAATCCCCTTCTGCTCCCATGCCTGCCCAGCAACTACACTGGCCTGGGGGCATGCGGGGGACTCTTTCCTTGGTCTCGTCGTTTATTTGGGGGTACCCCTCGACGCCGACGCCGTGGTGCCGGGCGCGCCCCCACTGCCTTGCTGAGGGAGCGTGCCTCGCTGTTAGGTGCGCTGCTGTGGGGAGAAGGACTTAGGCTCAGGGTGCCAGCGGCCCCAAGGTCCAGGGCGGTCGGCCATCTTTGGTGCTGGGCAGAGGGAGCGAGGGCCCAGGGCGGGGCCCAGGGGCAAAGGGACGGTGGTCGGCGGGAAGGAAGAGAAGGCCCTGCGGGGCTGGAGCGCAGCGCAGGGCTGGTGGGAGAAGGTGTAGGCGTGCCCAGTCACCAGGGGGAGCCTGTTGTCCGGTGGCTTGGGCATCCAGGGCGACCCAAGGGAAAGGCGAGGGGCGGCGGCATGAGGGCCCCAAGGGCAGGAACGAGGGAGGGCACGCATGGGAGGCAGGGTGAACTCCCGCACGCGCTCCCCCCTCCCCATCGCCCCCCAGTCCTCGCCACCTTCGCCCACTCCCTCCCTCCGTAGCGGCTGCCCTCTCTGAGGCCTCAGCCTCCACACCCCGTTCCCATCGCCCCCCAGCGAGCCCCACTGGTTCCTGTGAGGGTGGGCCTTGTGACTTGGAGTTGGAGGAGCTGGATTCGAGCCGCCTGTCGCTGCAGCGGGCGGCTCCAGCGGGCCTATGAACCGCCGTGGGGTGCCCGGGGGTAAGGGGGCAACGGGGCAAGGGATGTTTGGAGGAAGGCTTGCTGGGCAAAGGGGGGCGGTGGAGGCACAGGGAGAAGAAGGGAGGCCGAAGGAGAAAGAAAAAAGCCAAGAAAGTAGCCTCAGAACAAGAGTGCAGGGCACCCGGGAACGGTCTCCCATCCAAGTCCTGAGCGGATCCGACCCTGCTTAGCTTCCAAGAGCAGAAGAGATGCGCTGCCATCAGGCCGCTAGGGCCAGAGGCCTGAGAGGCTGCTGCTGCGACCCACAGCAGACTGCTCTGGGCCTCCGAGCCCCAGCGTGCTCCTCTCGTCAACCCCTCCGCCTGCCCTGGCCTTGGCTCCTGCGTGCCTGCGAGCCTGCCTTGGGGTGAGGCGCCTCCAGCATCTCAGAGTCCCAGAAGTCCCGGCGATCTCCCCAACTGTCTCTGGACTTCCCAGCCGGACCGCCCCCTCCGCCGCCGCTCCCGCCGCCGCCGCCTCCTCCTACGCCGCCGCCGCCGCCGCCACTGCCACTGTGGTTTGGAACCCGAGATGCCTAGGGGGGGCGTTCGGTCTTGGAGGCAGGCATGCGGAGTGTTCACAGCGCCCCGAACTCCCCAACCAGAGACCCTGGGCAGCAGTCCACCCCCGTGGCCCCTCCCCCGCCAACCTTCCCCTGACACCCCCCCCACGCACCCCCCATCACCAGGACAGGACTGAGCGATACGGGAGCCCGGCTGACAGAGACAGACACACAGACACACAGGGAAAGACAGACAGGCACACGGAGGGGTAGTCGGAGCGAGAGAGGAAGAGAGAGACACGGGGAGAACGAGGATCCAACACTCAGACCCGCACTGAACCCCCGAACAGACACACAGAGACCCTGACCTGGATGCGGATGGGGATACGGAAAGGGACGGACTCGCCGGTGCACGCAAGGGACCCAGACACACACCACACACACCGGAGGCTGTGTTGGCGAGGCAGCTAGGCTCTGGGGGTGTGGTGGAGCTTGGCCAGGTTTTGGCAAGCTCACCGCGCCCTGGTGCTGCTAGAGGAGCCCCTCGGAGCGCCAGGAAGCACAGCCAAGTTGCCTGGAATCCCCTTCTGCTCCCATGCCTGCCCAGCAACCACACTGGCCTGGGGGCATGCGGGGGACTCTTTCCTTGGTCTCGTCGTTTATTTGGGGGTACCCCTCGACGCCGACGCCGTGGTGCCGGGCGCGCCCCCACTGCCTTGCTGAGGGAGGGGGCCTTGCTGTTAGCTGCGCTGCTGTGGGGAGAAAGACTTCGGCCCAGGGTGCCAGCGGCCCCGAGGGCCAGGGCGGTCGGCCATCTTTGGTGCTGGGCAGAGGGAGGGAGGGCCCAGGGCGGGGCCCAGGGGCAAAGGGACGGTGGTCGGCGGGAAGGAAGAGAAGGCCCTGCGGAGCTGGAGTGCAGCCCAGGGCTGGTGGGAGAAGGTGTAGGCGTGCCCAGTCACCAGGGGGAGCCGGTTGTCCGGCGGCTTGGGCATCCAGGGCGGCCCAAGGGAATGGCGAGGGGCGGCGGCATGAGGGCCCCAAGGCCAGGAACCAGGGAGTGCACGCATGGGAGGCAGGGTCAACTCCCGCACGCCCTCCCCCGGCCCCAACGCCCCCCCAGTCCTCGCCACCTTCGCCCACTCCCTCCCTCCGTTGCGGCTGTCCTCTCTGCTGCCTCAACCTCCCCACCCCGTTCCCATCGCCGCCCAGCGAGCCCCACTGGTTCCTGTGAGGGTGGGCCTTGTTGCTTGGAGTTGGAGGAGCTGGGTTGGAGCCGCCAGTCCCTGCAGCGGGCGGCTCCAGCGGGCCTGTGAATCGCCGTGGGGTGCCCGGGAGTAAGGGGGCAGCGGAGCAAGGGATGTTTGGAGGAAGGCTTGCTGGGCAAAGGGGGGCGGTGGAGGCACAGGGAGAAGAAGGGAGGCCGAAGGAGAAAGAAAAAAGCCAAGAAAGTAGCCTCAGAACCAGAGTCCAGGGCACCCGGGAACGGTCTCCCATCCAAGTCCTGACCGGATCCGACCCTGCTTAGCTTCCAAGAGCAGAAGAGATGCGCTGCCATCAGGCCACTAGGGCCATAGGCCTGAGAGGCTGCTGCTGCGACCCACATCAGACTGCTCTGGGCCTCCGGGCCCCAGCGTGCTCCTCTTGTCACCCCTCCACCTGCCCTGTGCTTTGCTCCTGCGTGCCTGCGAGCCTGCCTTGGGGTGAGGCGCCTCCAGCATCTCAGAGTCGCAGAAGTCCTGGCGATCTCCCCAAGTGTCTCTGGACTTCCCAGCAGGACCGCCCCCTCCGCCGCCGCTCCCGCCGCCGCCTCCTCCTCCTCCTCCTCCTCCTCCTCCTCCTCCTCCCCCGCCGCCACCGCCGCCTCCGCCGCCGCTGTCGTTTGGAACCCGAGATGCCTAGGGGGGGCGTTCGGTCTTGGAGGCAGGCATGCGGAGTGTTCTCAGCGCCCCCAACTCCCCAACCGCAGCCCTGGGTCTAGCGTGGCAAGCCACCCCGCCTTGCTCAATGGCGGCCCGAAGTCAAGGGCGCCACCAGAGACCCTGGGCAGCAGTCCACCGCCGTGGCCCGTCCCCCTCTAACCTTCCCGTGACACCCCCCCCCACGAACCCCCCATCACCAGGACAGGACTGAGAGATACGGGAGCCCGGCTGACATAGACAGACACAAAGACACACAGGGAAAGCCAGAGATACGCACGGAGGGGTAGTCGGAGCGAGAGAGGAAGAGAGAGACACGGGGAGACCGAGGATCCAACACACAGACCCGCACTGAACCCCCGAACAGACACACAGAGATCCTGACCTGGATGCGGATGGGGACACGGAAAGGGACAGCCTCGCCGGTGCACGCAAGGGACCCAGACACACACCACACACACCGGAGGCTGTGTTGGCGAGGCAGCTAGCCTCTGGGGGTGTGGTGGAGCTTGGCCAGGTTTTGGCAAGCTGACCGCGCCCTGGTGCTGCTAGAGGAGCCCCTCGGAGCGCCAGGAAGCACAGCCAAGTTGCCTGGAATCCCCTTCTGCTCCCATGCCTGCCCAGCAACTACACTGGCCTGGGGGCATGCGGGGGACTCTTTCCTTGGTCTCGTCGTTTATTTGGGGGTACCCCTCGACGCCGACGCCGTGGTGCCGGGCGCGCCCCCACTGCCTTGCTGAGGGAGCGGGCCTCGCTGTTAGGTGCGCTGCTGTGGGGAGAAGGACTTAGGCTCAGGGTGCCAGCGGCCCCAAGGTCCAGGGCGGTCGGCCATCTTTGGTGCTGGGCAGAGGGAGCGAGGGCCCAGGGCGGGGCCCAGGGGCAAAGGGACGGTGGTCGGCCGGAAGGAAGAGAAGGCCCTGCGGGGCTGGAGCGCAGCGCAGGGCTGGTGGGAGAAGGTGTAGGCGTGCCCAGTCACCAGGGGGAGCCTGTTGTCCGGTGGCTTGGGCATCCAGGGCGACCCAAGGGAAAGGCGAGGGGCGGCGGCATGAGGGCCCCAAGGGCAGGAACGAGGGAGGGCACGCATGGGAGGCAGGGTGAACTCCCGCACGCGCTCCCCCCTCCCCATCGCCCCCCAGTCCTCGCCACCTTCGCCCACTCCCTCCCTCCGTAGCGGCTGCCCTCTCTGAGGCCTCAGCCTCCACACCCCGTTCCCATCGCCCCCCAGCGAGCCCCACTGGTTCCTGTGAGGGTGGGCCTTGTGACTTGGAGTTGGAGGAGCTGGATTCGAGCCGCCTGTCGCTGCAGCGGGCGGCTCCAGCGGGCCTATGAACCGCCGTGGGGTGCCCGGGGGTAAGGGGGCAACGGGGCAAGGGATGTTTGGAGGAAGGCTTGCTGGGCAAAGGGGGGCGGTGGAGGCACAGGGAGAAGAAGGGAGGCCGAAGGAGAAAGAAAAAAGCCAAGAAAGTAGCCTCAGAACAAGAGTGCAGGGCACCCGGGAACGGTCTCCCATCCAAGTCCTGAGCGGATCCGACCCTGCTTAGCTTCCAAGAGCAGAAGAGATGCGCTGCCATCAGGCCGCTAGGGCCAAAGGCCTGAGAGGCTGATGCTGCGACTCCCAGCAGACTGCTCTTGGCCTCCGAGCCCCAGCGTGCTCCTCTCGTCAACCCCTCCGCCTGCCCTGGCCTTGGCTCCTGCGTGCCTGCGCGCCTGCCTTGGGGTGAGGCGCCTCCAGCATCTCAGAGTCGCAGAAGTCCCGGCGATCTCCCCAACTGTCTCTGGACTTCCCAGCCGGACCGCCCCCTCCGCCGCCGCTCCCGCCGCCGTCGCCTCCTCCTACGCCGCCGCCGCCGCCGCCACTGTGGTTTGGAACCCGAGATGCCTAGGGGGGGCGTTCGGTCTTGGAGGCAGGCATGCGGAGTGTTCACAGCGCCCCGAACTCCCCAACCAGAGACCCTGGGCAGCAGTCCACCCCCGTGGCCCCACCCCCGCCAACCTTCCCCTGACAACCCCCCACGCACCCCCCATCACCAGGACAGGACTGAGAGATACGGGAGCCCGGCTGACAGAGACAGACACACAGACACACAGGGAAAGACAGAGAGGCACACGGAGGGGTAGTCGGAGCGAGAGAGGAAGAGAGAGACACGGGGAGAACGAGGATCCAACACACAGACCCGCACTGAACCCCCGAACAGACAGACAGAGACCCTGACCTGGATGCGGATGGGGACACGGAAAGGGACGGACTCGCCGGTGCACGCAAGGGACCCAGACACACACCACACACACCGGAGGCTGTGTTGGCGAGGCAGCTAGCCTCTGGGGGTGTGGTGGAGCTTGGCCAGGTTTTGGCAAGCTGACCTCGCCCTGGTGCTGCTAGAGGAGCCCCTCGGAGCGCCAGGAAGCACAGCCAAGTTGCCTGGAATCCCCTTCTGCTCCCATGCCTGCCCAGCAACCACACTGGCCTGGGGGCATGCGGGGGACTCTTTCCTTGGTCTCGTCGTTTATTTGGGGGTACCCCTCGACGCCGACGCCGTGGTGCCGGGCGCGCCCCCACTGCCTTGCTGAGGGAGCGGGCCTTGCTGTTAGCTGCGCTGCTGTGGGGAGAAGGACTTCGGCCCAGGGTGCCAGCGGCCCCGAGGGCCAGGGCGGTCGGCCATTTTGGTGCAGGGCAGAGGGAGGGAGGGCCCAGGGCGGGGCCCAGGGGCAAAGGGACGGTGGTCGGCGGGAAGGAAGAGAAGGCCCTGCGGGGCGGGAGCGCAGCCCAGGGCTGGTGGGAGAAGGTGTAGGCGTGCCCAGTCACCAGGGGGAGCCGGTTGTTCGGCGGCTTGGGCATCCAGGGCGGCCCAAGGGAATGGCGAGGGGCGGCGGCATGAGGGCCCCAAGGCCAGGAACCAGGGAGTGCACGCATGGGAGGCAGGGTGAACTCCCGCACGCGCTCCCCCCGCCCCATCGCCCCCCCAGTCCTCGCCACCTTCGCCCACTCCCTCCCTCCGAAGCGGCAGCCCTCTCTGCCGCCTCAGCCTCCCCACCCCCTTCCCATCGCCCCCCCGCGAGCCCCACTGGTTCCTGTGAGGGTGGGCCTTGAGACTTGGAGTTGGAGGAGCTGGGTTGGAGCCGCCTGTCGCTGTAGCGGGCGGCTCCAGCGGGCCTGTGAACCGCCGTGGGGTGCCCGGGGGTAAGGGGGCAACGGGGCAAGGGATGTTTGGAGGAAGGCTTGCTGGGCAAAGGGGGGCGGTGGAGGCACAGGGAGAAGAAGGGAGGCCGAAGGAGAAAGAAAAAAGCCAAGAAAGTAGCCTCAGAACAAGAGTGCAGGGCACCCGGGAACGGTCTCCCATCCAAGTCCTGAGCGGATCCGACCCTGCTTAGCTTCCAAGAGCAGAAGAGATGCGCTGCCATCAGGCCGCTAGGGCCAGAGGCCTGAGAGGCTGCTGCTGCGACCCACAGCAGACTGCTCTGGGCCTCCGAGCCCCAGCGTGCTCCTCTCGTCAACCCCTCCGCCTGCCCTGGCCTTGGCTCCTGCGTGCCTGCGAGCCTGCCTTGGGGTGAGGCGCCTCCAGCATCTCAGAGTCCCAGAAGTCCCGGCGATCTCCCCAACTGTCTCTGGACTTCCCAGCCGGACCGCCCCCTCCGCCGCCGCTCCCGCCGCCGCCGCCTCCTCCTACGCCGCCGCCGCCGCCGCCACTGCCACTGTGGTTTGGAACCCGAGATGCCTAGGGGGGGCGTTCGGTCTTGGAGGCAGGCATGCGGAGTGTTCACAGCGCCCCGAACTCCCCAACCAGAGACCCTGGGCAGCAGTCCACCCCCGTGGCCCCTCCCCCGCCAACCTTCCCCTGACACCCCCCCCACGCACCCCCCATCACCAGGACAGGACTGAGCGATACGGGAGCCCGGCTGACAGAGACAGACACACAGACACACAGGGAAAGACAGACAGGCACACGGAGGGGTAGTCGGAGCGAGAGAGGAAGAGAGAGACACGGGGAGAACGAGGATCCAACACTCAGACCCGCACTGAACCCCCGAACAGACACACAGAGACCCTGACCTGGATGCGGATGGGGATACGGAAAGGGACGGACTCGCCGGTGCACGCAAGGGACCCAGACACACACCACACACACCGGAGGCTGTGTTGGCGAGGCAGCTAGGCTCTGGGGGTGTGGTGGAGCTTGGCCAGGTTTTGGCAAGCTCACCGCGCCCTGGTGCTGCTAGAGGAGCCCCTCGGAGCGCCAGGAAGCACAGCCAAGTTGCCTGGAATCCCCTTCTGCTCCCATGCCTGCCCAGCAACCACACTGGCCTGGGGGCATGCGGGGGACTCTTTCCTTGGTCTCGTCGTTTATTTGGGGGTACCCCTCGACGCCGACGCCGTGGTGCCGGGCGCGCCCCCACTGCCTTGCTGAGGGAGGGGGCCTTGCTGTTAGCTGCGCTGCTGTGGGGAGAAAGACTTCGGCCCAGGGTGCCAGCGGCCCCGAGGGCCAGGGCGGTCGGCCATCTTTGGTGCTGGGCAGAGGGAGGGAGGGCCCAGGGCGGGGCCCAGGGGCAAAGGGACGGTGGTCGGCGGGAAGGAAGAGAAGGCCCTGCGGAGCTGGAGTGCAGCCCAGGGCTGGTGGGAGAAGGTGTAGGCGTGCCCAGTCACCAGGGGGAGCCGGTTGTCCGGCGGCTTGGGCATCCAGGGCGGCCCAAGGGAATGGCGAGGGGCGGCGGCATGAGGGCCCCAAGGCCAGGAACCAGGGAGTGCACGCATGGGAGGCAGGGTCAACTCCCGCACGCCCTCCCCCGGCCCCAACGCCCCCCCAGTCCTCGCCACCTTCGCCCACTCCCTCCCTCCGTTGCGGCTGTCCTCTCTGCTGCCTCAACCTCCCCACCCCGTTCCCATCGCCGCCCAGCGAGCCCCACTGGTTCCTGTGAGGGTGGGCCTTGTTGCTTGGAGTTGGAGGAGCTGGGTTGGAGCCGCCAGTCCCTGCAGCGGGCGGCTCCAGCGGGCCTGTGAATCGCCGTGGGGTGCCCGGGAGTAAGGGGGCAGCGGAGCAAGGGATGTTTGGAGGAAGGCTTGCTGGGCAAAGGGGGGCGGTGGAGGCACAGGGAGAAGAAGGGAGGCCGAAGGAGAAAGAAAAAAGCCAAGAAAGTAGCCTCAGAACCAGAGTCCAGGGCACCCGGGAACGGTCTCCCATCCAAGTCCTGACCGGATCCGACCCTGCTTAGCTTCCAAGAGCAGAAGAGATGCGCTGCCATCAGGCCACTAGGGCCATAGGCCTGAGAGGCTGCTGCTGCGACCCACATCAGACTGCTCTGGGCCTCCGGGCCCCAGCGTGCTCCTCTTGTCACCCCTCCACCTGCCCTGTGCTTTGCTCCTGCGTGCCTGCGAGCCTGCCTTGGGGTGAGGCGCCTCCAGCATCTCAGAGTCGCAGAAGTCCTGGCGATCTCCCCAAGTGTCTCTGGACTTCCCAGCAGGACCGCCCCCTCCGCCGCCGCTCCCGCCGCCGCCTCCTCCTCCTCCTCCTCCTCCTCCTCCTCCTCCTCCCCCGCCGCCACCGCCGCCTCCGCCGCCGCTGTCGTTTGGAACCCGAGATGCCTAGGGGGGGCGTTCGGTCTTGGAGGCAGGCATGCGGAGTGTTCTCAGCGCCCCCAACTCCCCAACCGCAGCCCTGGGTCTAGCGTGGCAAGCCACCCCGCCTTGCTCAATGGCGGCCCGAAGTCAAGGGCGCCACCAGAGACCCTGGGCAGCAGTCCACCGCCGTGGCCCGTCCCCCTCTATCCTTCCCGTGACACCCCTCCCCCACGAACCCCCCATCACCAGGACAGGACTGAGAGATACGGGAGCCCGGCTGACATAGACAGACACAAAGACACACAGGGAAAGCCAGAGATACGCACGGAGGGGTAGTCGGAGCGAGAGAGGAAGAGAGAGACACGGGGAGACCGAGGATCCAACACACAGACCCGCACTGAACCCCCGAACAGACACACAGAGATCCTGACCTGGATGCGGATGGGGACACGGAAAGGGACAGCCTCGCCGGTGCACGCAAGGGACCCAGACACACACCACACACACCGGAGGCTGTGTTGGCGAGGCAGCTAGCCTCTGGGGGTGTGGTGGAGCTTGGCCAGGTTTTGGCAAGCTGACCGCGCCCTGGTGCTGCTAGAGGAGCCCCTCGGAGCGCCAGGAAGCACAGCCAAGTTGCCTGGAATCCCCTTCTGCTCCCATGCCTGCCCAGCAACTACACTGGCCTGGGGGCATGCGGGGGACTCTTTCCTTGGTCTCGTCGTTTATTTGGGGGTACCCCTCGACGCCGACGCCGTGGTGCCGGGCGCGCCCCCACTGCCTTGCTGAGGGAGCGGGCCTCGCTGTTAGGTGCGCTGCTGTGGGGAGAAGGACTTAGGCTCAGGGTGCCAGCGGCCCCAAGGTCCAGGGCGGTCGGCCATCTTTGGTGCTGGGCAGAGGGAGCGAGGGCCCAGGGCGGGGCCCAGGGGCAAAGGGACGGTGGTCGGCGGGAAGGAAGAGAAGGCCCTGCGGGGCTGGAGCGCAGCGCAGGGCTGGTGGGAGAAGGTGTAGGCGTGCCCAGTCACCAGGGGGAGCCTGTTGTCCGGTGGCTTGGGCATCCAGGGCGACCCAAGGGAAAGGCGAGGGGCGGCGGCATGAGGGCCCCAAGGGCAGGAACGAGGGAGGGCACGCATGGGAGGCAGGGTGAACTCCCGCACGCGCTCCCCCCTCCCCATCGCCCCCCAGTCCTCGCCACCTTCGCCCACTCCCTCCCTCCGTAGCGGCTGCCCTCTCTGAGGCCTCAGCCTCCACACCCCGTTCCCATCGCCCCCCAGCGAGCCCCACTGGTTCCTGTGAGGGTGGGCCTTGTGACTTGGAGTTGGAGGAGCTGGATTCGAGCCGCCTGTCGCTGCAGCGGGCGGCTCCAGCGGGCCTATGAACCGCCGTGGGGTGCCCGGGGGTAAGGGGGCAACGGGGCAAGGGATGTTTGGAGGAAGGCTTGCTGGGCAAAGGGGGGCGGTGGAGGCACAGGGAGAAGAAGGGAGGCCGAAGGAGAAAGAAAAAAGCCAAGAAAGTAGCCTCAGAACAAGAGTGCAGGGCACCCGGGAACGGTCTCCCATCCAAGTCCTGAGCGGATCCGACCCTGCTTAGCTTCCAAGAGCAGAAGAGATGCGCTGCCATCAGGCCGCTAGGGCCAAAGGCCTGAGAGGCTGATGCTGCGACTCCCAGCAGACTGCTCTTGGCCTCCGAGCCCCAGCGTGCTCCTCTCGTCAACCCCTCCGCCTGCCCTGGCCTTGGCTCCTGCGTGCCTGCGCGCCTGCCTTGGGGTGAGGCGCCTCCAGCATCTCAGAGTCGCAGAAGTCCCGGCGATCTCCCCAACTGTCTCTGGACTTCCCAGCCGGACCGCCCCCTCCGCCGCCGCTCCCGCCGCCGTCGCCTCCTCCTACGCCGCCGCCGCCGCCGCCGCCGCCACTGTGGTTTGGAACCCGAGATGCCTAGGGGGGGCGTTCGGTCTTGGAGGCAGGCATGCGGAGTGTTCACAGCGCCCCGAACTCCCCAACCAGAGACCCTGGGCAGCAGTCCACCCCCGTGGCCCCACCCCCGCCAACCTTCCCCTGACAACCCCCCACGCACCCCCCATCACCAGGACAGGACTGAGAGATACGGGAGCCCGGCTGACAGAGACAGACACACAGACACACAGGGAAAGACAGAGAGGCACACGGAGGGGTAGTCGGAGCGAGAGAGGAAGAGAGAGACACGGGGAGAACGAGGATCCAACACACAGACCCGCACTGAACCCCCGAACAGACAGACAGAGACCCTGACCTGGATGCGGATGGGGACACGGAAAGGGACGGACTCGCCGGTGCACGCAAGGGACCCAGACACACACCACACACACCGGAGGCTGTGTTGGCGAGGCAGCTAGCCTCTGGGGGTGTGGTGGAGCTTGGCCAGGTTTTGGCAAGCTGACCGTGCCCTGGTGCTGCTAGAGGAGCCCCTCGGAGCGCCAGGAAGCACAGCCAAGTTGCCTGGAATCCCCTTCTGCTCCCATGCCTGCCCAGCAACTACACTGGCCTGGGGGCATGCGGGGGACTCTTTCCTTGGTCTCGTCGTTTATTTGGGGGTACCCCTCGACGCCGACGCCGTGGTGCCGGGCGCGCCCCCACTGCCTTGCTGAGGGAGCGGGCCTCGCTGTTAGGTGCGCTGCTGTGGGGAGAAGGACTTAGGCTCAGGGTGCCAGCGGCCCCAAGGTCCAGGGCGGTCGGCCATCTTTGGTGCTGGGCAGAGGGAGCGAGGGCCCAGGGCGGGGCCCAGGGGCAAAGGGACGGTGGTCGGCGGGAAGGAAGAGAAGGCCCTGCGGGGCTGGAGCGCAGCGCAGGGCTGGTGGGAGAAGGTGTAGGCGTGCCCAGTCACCAGGGGGAGCCTGTTGTCCGGTGGCTTGGGCATCCAGGGCGACCCAAGGGAAAGGCGAGGGGCGGCGGCATGAGGGCCCCAAGGGCAGGAACGAGGGAGGGCACGCATGGGAGGCAGGGTGAACTCCCGCACGCGCTCCCCCCTCCCCATCGCCCCCCAGTCCTCGCCACCTTCGCCCACTCCCTCCCTCCGTAGCGGCTGCCCTCTCTGAGGCCTCAGCCTCCACACCCCGTTCCCATCGCCCCCCAGCGAGCCCCACTGGTTCCTGTGAGGGTGGGCCTTGTGACTTGGAGTTGGAGGAGCTGGATTCGAGCCGCCTGTCGCTGCAGCGGGCGGCTCCAGCGGGCCTATGAACCGCCGTGGGGTGCCCGGGGGTAAGGGGGCAACGGGGCAAGGGATGTTTGGAGGAAGGCTTGCTGGGCAAAGGGGGGCGGTGGAGGCACAGGGAGAAGAAGGGAGGCCGAAGGAGAAAGAAAAAAGCCAAGAAAGTAGCCTCAGAACAAGAGTGCAGGGCACCCGGGAACG
Organism: Mirounga angustirostris; assembly: GCF_029215605.1. Lineage (NCBI taxonomy): Eukaryota > Metazoa > Chordata > Mammalia > Carnivora > Phocidae > Mirounga > Mirounga angustirostris. The sequence continues at coordinate 47,303 of NW_026991835.1, forward strand.
GTCTCCCATCCAAGTCCTGAGCGGATCCGACCCTGCTTAGCTTCCAAGAGCAGAAGAGATGCGCTGCCATCAGGCCGCTAGGGCCAAAGGCCTGAGAGGCTGATGCTGCGACTCCCAGCAGACTGCTCTGGGCCTCCGAGCCCCAGCGTGCTCCTCTCGTCAACCCCTCCGCCTGCCCTGGCCTTGGCTCCTGCGTGCCTGCGCGCCTGCCTTGGGGTGAGGCGCCTCCAGCATCTCAGAGTCGCAGAAGTCCCGGCGATCTCCCCAACTGTCTCTGGACTTCCCAGCCGGACCGCCCCCTCCGCCGCCGCTCCCGCCGCCGTCGCCTCCTCCTACGCCGCCGCCGCCGCCGCCGCCGCCACTGTGGTTTGGAACCCGAGATGCCTAGGGGGGGCGTTCGGTCTTGGAGGCAGGCATGCGGAGTGTTCACAGCGCCCCGAACTCCCCAACCAGAGACCCTGGGCAGCAGTCCACCCCCGTGGCCCCACCCCCGCCAACCTTCCCCTGACAACCCCCCACGCACCCCCCATCACCAGGACAGGACTGAGAGATACGGGAGCCCGGCTGACAGAGACAGACACACAGACACACAGGGAAAGACAGAGAGGCACACGGAGGGGTAGTCGGAGCGAGAGAGGAAGAGAGAGACACGGGGAGAACGAGGATCCAACACACAGACCCGCACTGAACCCCCGAACAGACAGACAGAGACCCTGACCTGGATGCGGATGGGGACACGGAAAGGGACGGACTCGCCGGTGCACGCAAGGGACCCAGACACACACCACACACACCGGAGGCTGTGTTGGCGAGGCAGCTAGCCTCTGGGGGTGTGGTGGAGCTTGGCCAGGTTTTGGCAAGCTGACCGCGCCCTGGTGCTGCTAGAGGAGCCCCTCGGAGCGCCAGGAAGCACAGCCAAGTTGCCTGGAATCCCCTTCTGCTCCCATGCCTGCCCAGCAACCACACTGGCCTGGGGGCATGCGGGGGACTCTTTCCTTGGTCTCGTCGTTTATTTAGGGGTACCCCTCGACGCCGACGCCGTGGTGCCGGGCGCGCCCCCACTGCCTTGCTGAGGGAGCGGGCCTTGCTGTTAGCTGCGCTGCTGTGGGGAGAAGGACTTCGGCCCAGGGTGCCAGCGGCCCCGAGGGCCAGGGCGGTCGGCCATTTTGGTGCTGGGCAGAGGGAGGGAGGGCCCAGGGCGGGGCCCAGGGGCAAAGGGACGGTGGTCGGCGGGAAGGAAGAGAAGGCCCTGCGGGGCTGGAGCGCAGCCCAGGGCTGGTGGGAGAAGGTGTAGGCGTGCCCAGTCACCAGGGGGAGCCGGTTGTTCGGCGGCTTGGGCATCCAGGGCGGCCCAAGGGAATGGCGAGGGGCGGCGGCATGAGGGCCCCAAGGCCAGGAACCAGGGAGTGCACGCATGGGAGGCAGGGTGAACTCCCGCCCGCGCTCCCCCCGCCCCATCGCCCCCCCAGTCCTCGCCACCTTCGCCCACTCCCTCCCTCCGAAGCGGCAGCCCTCTCTGCCGCCTCAGCCTCCCCACCCCCTTCCCATCGCCCCCCCGCGAGCCCCACTGGTTCCTGTGAGGGTGGGCCTTGTGACTTGGAGTTGGAGGAGCTGGGTTGGAGCCGCCTGTCGCTGCAGCGGGCGGCTCCAGCGGGCCTGTGAACCGCCGTGGGGTGCCCGGGGGTAAGGGGGCAACGGGGCAAGGGATGTTTGGAGGAAGGCTTGCTGGGCAAAGGGGGGCGGTGGAGGCACAGGGAGAAGAAGGGAGGCCGAAGGAGAAAGAAAAAAGCCAAGAAAGTAGCCTCAGAACAAGAGTGCAGGGCACCCGGGAACGGTCTCCCATCCAAGTCCTGAGCGGATCCGACCCTGCTTAGCTTCCAAGAGCAGAAGAGATGCGCTGCCATCAGGCCGCTAGGGCCAGAGGCCTGAGAGGCTGCTGCTGCGACCCACAGCAGACTGCTCTGGGCCTCCGAGCCCCAGCGTGCTCCTCTCGTCAACCCCTCCGCCTGCCCTGGCCTTGGCTCCTGCGTGCCTGCGAGCCTGCCTTGGGGTGAGGCGCCTCCAGCATCTCAGAGTCCCAGAAGTCCCGGCGATCTCCCCAACTGTCTCTGGACTTCCCAGCCGGACCGCCCCCTCCGCCGCCGCTCCCGCCGCCGCCGCCTCCTCCTACGCCGCCGCCGCCGCCGCCACTGCCACTGTGGTTTGGAACCCGAGATGCCTAGGGGGGGCGTTCGGTCTTGGAGGCAGGCATGCGGAGTGTTCACAGCGCCCCGAACTCCCCAACCAGAGACCCTGGGCAGCAGTCCACCCCCGTGGCCCCTCCCCCGCCAACCTTCCCCTGACACCCCCCCCACGCACCCCCCATCACCAGGACAGGACTGAGCGATACGGGAGCCCGGCTGACAGAGACAGACACACAGACACACAGGGAAAGACAGACAGGCACACGGAGGGGTAGTCGGAGCGAGAGAGGAAGAGAGAGACACGGGGAGAACGAGGATCCAACACTCAGACCCGCACTGAACCCCCGAACAGACACACAGAGACCCTGACCTGGATGCGGATGGGGATACGGAAAGGGACGGACTCGCCGGTGCACGCAAGGGACCCAGACACACACCACACACACCGGAGGCTGTGTTGGCGAGGCAGCTAGGCTCTGGGGGTGTGGTGGAGCTTGGCCAGGTTTTGGCAAGCTCACCGCGCCCTGGTGCTGCTAGAGGAGCCCCTCGGAGCGCCAGGAAGCACAGCCAAGTTGCCTGGAATCCCCTTCTGCTCCCATGCCTGCCCAGCAACCACACTGGCCTGGGGGCATGCGGGGGACTCTTTCCTTGGTCTCGTCGTTTATTTGGGGGTACCCCTCGACGCCGACGCCGTGGTGCCGGGCGCGCCCCCACTGCCTTGCTGAGGGAGGGGGCCTTGCTGTTAGCTGCGCTGCTGTGGGGAGAAAGACTTCGGCCCAGGGTGCCAGCGGCCCCGAGGGCCAGGGCGGTCGGCCATCTTTGGTGCTGGGCAGAGGGAGGGAGGGCCCAGGGCGGGGCCCAGGGGCAAAGGGACGGTGGTCGGCGGGAAGGAAGAGAAGGCCCTGCGGAGCTGGAGTGCAGCCCAGGGCTGGTGGGAGAAGGTGTAGGCGTGCCCAGTCACCAGGGGGAGCCGGTTGTCCGGCGGCTTGGGCATCCAGGGCGGCCCAAGGGAATGGCGAGGGGCGGCGGCATGAGGGCCCCAAGGCCAGGAACCAGGGAGTGCACGCATGGGAGGCAGGGTCAACTCCCGCACGCCCTCCCCCCGCCCCAACGCCCCCCCAGTCCTCGCCACCTTCGCCCACTCCCTCCCTCCGTTGCGGCTGTCCTCTCTGCTGCCTCAACCTCCCCACCCCGTTCCCATCGCCGCCCAGCGAGCCCCACTGGTTCCTGTGAGGGTGGGCCTTGTTGCTTGGAGTTGGAGGAGCTGGGTTGGAGCCGCCAGTCCCTGCAGCGGGCGGCTCCAGCGGGCCTGTGAATCGCCGTGGGGTGCCCGGGAGTAAGGGGGCAGCGGAGCAAGGGATGTTTGGAGGAAGGCTTGCTGGGCAAAGGGGGGCGGTGGAGGCACAGGGAGAAGAAGGGAGGCCGAAGGAGAAAGAAAAAAGCCAAGAAAGTAGCCTCAGAACCAGAGTCCAGGGCACCCGGGAACGGTCTCCCATCCAAGTCCTGACCGGATCCGACCCTGCTTAGCTTCCAAGAGCAGAAGAGATGCGCTGCCATCAGGCCACTAGGGCCATAGGCCTGAGAGGCTGCTGCTGCGACCCACATCAGACTGCTCTGGGCCTCCGGGCCCCAGCGTGCTCCTCTTGTCACCCCTCCACCTGCCCTGTGCTTTGCTCCTGCGTGCCTGCGAGCCTGCCTTGGGGTGAGGCGCCTCCAGCATCTCAGAGTCGCAGAAGTCCTGGCGATCTCCCCAAGTGTCTCTGGACTTCCCAGCAGGACCGCCCCCTCCGCCGCCGCTCCCGCCGCCGCCTCCTCCTCCTCCTCCTCCTCCTCCCCCGCCGCCACCGCCGCCTCCGCCGCCGCTGTCGTTTGGAACCCGAGATGCCTAGGGGGGGCGTTCGGTCTTGGAGGCAGGCATGCGGAGTGTTCTCAGCGCCCCCAACTCCCCAACCGCAGCCCTGGGTCTAGCGTGGCAAGCCACCCCGCCTTGCTCAATGGCGGCCCGAAGTCAAGGGCGCCACCAGAGACCCTGGGCAGCAGTCCACCGCCGTGGCCCGTCCCCCTCTATCCTTCCCGTGACACCCCTCCCCCACGAACCCCCCATCACCAGGACAGGACTGAGAGATACGGGAGCCCGGCTGACATAGACAGACACAAAGACACACAGGGAAAGCCAGAGATACGCACGGAGGGGTAGTCGGAGCGAGAGAGGAAGAGAGAGACACGGGGAGACCGAGGATCCAACACACAGACCCGCACTGAACCCCCGAACAGACACACAGAGATCCTGACCTGGATGCGGATGGGGACACGGAAAGGGACAGCCTCGCCGGTGCACGCAAGGGACCCAGACACACACCACACACACCGGAGGCTGTGTTGGCGAGGCAGCTAGCCTCTGGGGGTGTGGTGGAGCTTGGCCAGGTTTTGGCAAGCTGACCGCGCCCTGGTGCTGCTAGAGGAGCCCCTCGGAGCGCCAGGAAGCACAGCCAAGTTGCCTGGAATCCCCTTCTGCTCCCATGCCTGCCCAGCAACTACACTGGCCTGGGGGCATGCGGGGGACTCTTTCCTTGGTCTCGTCGTTTATTTGGGGGTACCCCTCGACGCCGACGCCGTGGTGCCGGGCGCGCCCCCACTGCCTTGCTGAGGGAGCGGGCCTCGCTGTTAGGTGCGCTGCTGTGGGGAGAAGGACTTAGGCTCAGGGTGCCAGCGGCCCCAAGGTCCAGGGCGGTCGGCCATCTTTGGTGCTGGGCAGAGGGAGCGAGGGCCCAGGGCGGGGCCCAGGGGCAAAGGGACGGTGGTCGGCGGGAAGGAAGAGAAGGCCCTGCGGGGCTGGAGCGCAGCGCAGGGCTGGTGGGAGAAGGTGTAGGCGTGCCCAGTCACCAGGGGGAGCCTGTTGTCCGGTGGCTTGGGCATCCAGGGCGACCCAAGGGAAAGGCGAGGGGCGGCGGCATGAGGGCCCCAAGGGCAGGAACGAGGGAGGGCACGCATGGGAGGCAGGGTGAACTCCCGCACGCGCTCCCCCCTCCCCATCGCCCCCCAGTCCTCGCCACCTTCGCCCACTCCCTCCCTCCGTAGCGGCTGCCCTCTCTGAGGCCTCAGCCTCCACACCCCGTTCCCATCGCCCCCCAGCGAGCCCCACTGGTTCCTGTGAGGGTGGGCCTTGTGACTTGGAGTTGGAGGAGCTGGATTCGAGCCGCCTGTCGCTGCAGCGGGCGGCTCCAGCGGGCCTATGAACCGCCGTGGGGTGCCCGGGGGTAAGGGGGCAACGGGGCAAGGGATGTTTGGAGGAAGGCTTGCTGGGCAAAGGGGGGCGGTGGAGGCACAGGGAGAAGAAGGGAGGCCGAAGGAGAAAGAAAAAAGCCAAGAAAGTAGCCTCAGAACAAGAGTGCAGGGCACCCGGGAACGGTCTCCCATCCAAGTCCTGAGCGGATCCGACCCTGCTTAGCTTCCAAGAGCAGAAGAGATGCGCTGCCATCAGGCCGCTAGGGCCAAAGGCCTGAGAGGCTGATGCTGCGACTCCCAGCAGACTGCTCTTGGCCTCCGAGCCCCAGCGTGCTCCTCTCGTCAACCCCTCCGCCTGCCCTGGCCTTGGCTCCTGCGTGCCTGCGCGCCTGCCTTGGGGTGAGGCGCCTCCAGCATCTCAGAGTCGCAGAAGTCCCGGCGATCTCCCCAACTGTCTCTGGACTTCCCAGCCGGACCGCCCCCTCCGCCGCCGCTCCCGCCGCCGTCGCCTCCTCCTACGCCGCCGCCGCCGCCGCCGCCGCCACTGTGGTTTGGAACCCGAGATGCCTAGGGGGGGCGTTCGGTCTTGGAGGCAGGCATGCGGAGTGTTCACAGCGCCCCGAACTCCCCAACCAGAGACCCTGGGCAGCAGTCCACCCCCGTGGCCCCACCCCCGCCAACCTTCCCCTGACAACCCCCCACGCACCCCCCATCACCAGGACAGGACTGAGAGATACGGGAGCCCGGCTGACAGAGACAGACACACAGACACACAGGGAAAGACAGAGAGGCACACGGAGGGGTAGTCGGAGCGAGAGAGGAAGAGAGAGACACGGGGAGAACGAGGATCCAACACACAGACCCGCACTGAACCCCCGAACAGACAGACAGAGACCCTGACCTGGATGCGGATGGGGACACGGAAAGGGACGGACTCGCCGGTGCACGCAAGGGACCCAGACACACACCACACACACCGGAGGCTGTGTTGGCGAGGCAGCTAGCCTCTGGGGGTGTGGTGGAGCTTGGCCAGGTTTTGGCAAGCTGACCGCGCCCTGGTGCTGCTAGAGGAGCCCCTCGGAGCGCCAGGAAGCACAGCCAAGTTGCCTGGAATCCCCTTCTGCTCCCATGCCTGCCCAGCAACCACACTGGCCTGGGGGCATGCGGGGGACTCTTTCCTTGGTCTCGTCGTTTATTTGGGGGTACCCCTCGACGCCGACGCCGTGGTGCCGGGCGCGCCCCCACTGCCTTGCTGAGGGAGCGGGCCTTGCTGTTAGCTGCGCTGCTGTGGGGAGAAGGACTTCGGCCCAGGGTGCCAGCGGCCCCGAGGGCCAGGGCGGTCGGCCATTTTGGTGCTGGGCAGAGGGAGGGAGGGCCCAGGGCGGGGCCCAGGGGCAAAGGGACGGTGGTCGGCGGGAAGGAAGAGAAGGCCCTGCGGGGCTGGAGCGCAGCCCAGGGCTGGTGGGAGAAGGTGTAGGCGTGCCCAGTCACCAGGGGGAGCCGGTTGTTCGGCGGCTTGGGCATCCAGGGCGGCCCAAGGGAATGGCGAGGGGCGGCGGCATGAGGGCCCCAAGGCCAGGAACCAGGGAGTGCACGCATGGGAGGCAGGGTGAACTCCCGCCCGCGCTCCCCCCGCCCCATCGCCCCCCCAGTCCTCGCCACCTTCGCCCACTCCCTCCCTCCGAAGCGGCAGCCCTCTCTGCCGCCTCAGCCTCCCCACCCCCTTCCCATCGCCCCCCCGCGAGCCCCACTGGTTCCTGTGAGGGTGGGCCTTGTGACTTGGAGTTGGAGGAGCTGGGTTGGAGCCGCCTGTCGCTGCAGCGGGCGGCTCCAGCGGGCCTGTGAACCGCCGTGGGGTGCCCGGGGGTAAGGGGGCAACGGGGCAAGGGATGTTTGGAGGAAGGCTTGCTGGGCAAAGGGGGGCGGTGGAGGCACAGGGAGAAGAAGGGAGGCCGAAGGAGAAAGAAAAAAGCCAAGAAAGTAGCCTCAGAACAAGAGTGCAGGGCACCCGGGAACGGTCTCCCATCCAAGTCCTGAGCGGATCCGACCCTGCTTAGCTTCCAAGAGCAGAAGAGATGCGCTGCCATCAGGCCGCTAGGGCCAGAGGCCTGAGAGGCTGCTGCTGCGACCCACAGCAGACTGCTCTGGGCCTCCGAGCCCCAGCGTGCTCCTCTCGTCAACCCCTCCGCCTGCCCTGGCCTTGGCTCCTGCGTGCCTGCGAGCCTGCCTTGGGGTGAGGCGCCTCCAGCATCTCAGAGTCCCAGAAGTCCCGGCGATCTCCCCAACTGTCTCTGGACTTCCCAGCCGGACCGCCCCCTCCGCCGCCGCTCCCGCCGCCGCCGCCTCCTCCTACGCCGCCGCCGCCGCCGCCACTGCCACTGTGGTTTGGAACCCGAGATGCCTAGGGGGGGCGTTCGGTCTTGGAGGCAGGCATGCGGAGTGTTCACAGCGCCCCGAACTCCCCAACCAGAGACCCTGGGCAGCAGTCCACCCCCGTGGCCCCTCCCCCGCCAACCTTCCCCTGACACCCCCCCCACGCACCCCCCATCACCAGGACAGGACTGAGCGATACGGGAGCCCGGCTGACAGAGACAGACACACAGACACACAGGGAAAGACAGACAGGCACACGGAGGGGTAGTCGGAGCGAGAGAGGAAGAGAGAGACACGGGGAGAACGAGGATCCAACACTCAGACCCGCACTGAACCCCCGAACAGACACACAGAGACCCTGACCTGGATGCGGATGGGGATACGGAAAGGGACGGACTCGCCGGTGCACGCAAGGGACCCAGACACACACCACACACACCGGAGGCTGTGTTGGCGAGGCAGCTAGGCTCTGGGGGTGTGGTGGAGCTTGGCCAGGTTTTGGCAAGCTCACCGCGCCCTGGTGCTGCTAGAGGAGCCCCTCGGAGCGCCAGGAAGCACAGCCAAGTTGCCTGGAATCCCCTTCTGCTCCCATGCCTGCCCAGCAACCACACTGGCCTGGGGGCATGCGGGGGACTCTTTCCTTGGTCTCGTCGTTTATTTGGGGGTACCCCTCGACGCCGACGCCGTGGTGCCGGGCGCGCCCCCACTGCCTTGCTGAGGGAGGGGGCCTTGCTGTTAGCTGCGCTGCTGTGGGGAGAAAGACTTCGGCCCAGGGTGCCAGCGGCCCCGAGGGCCAGGGCGGTCGGCCATCTTTGGTGCTGGGCAGAGGGAGGGAGGGCCCAGGGCGGGGCCCAGGGGCAAAGGGACGGTGGTCGGCGGGAAGGAAGAGAAGGCCCTGCGGAGCTGGAGTGCAGCCCAGGGCTGGTGGGAGAAGGTGTAGGCGTGCCCAGTCACCAGGGGGAGCCGGTTGTCCGGCGGCTTGGGCATCCAGGGCGGCCCAAGGGAATGGCGAGGGGCGGCGGCATGAGGGCCCCAAGGCCAGGAACCAGGGAGTGCACGCATGGGAGGCAGGGTCAACTCCCGCACGCCCTCCCCCGGCCCCAACGCCCCCCCAGTCCTCGCCACCTTCGCCCACTCCCTCCCTCCGTTGCGGCTGTCCTCTCTGCTGCCTCAACCTCCCCACCCCGTTCCCATCGCCGCCCAGCGAGCCCCACTGGTTCCTGTGAGGGTGGGCCTTGTTGCTTGGAGTTGGAGGAGCTGGGTTGGAGCCGCCAGTCCCTGCAGCGGGCGGCTCCAGCGGGCCTGTGAATCGCCGTGGGGTGCCCGGGAGTAAGGGGGCAGCGGAGCAAGGGATGTTTGGAGGAAGGCTTGCTGGGCAAAGGGGGGCGGTGGAGGCACAGGGAGAAGAAGGGAGGCCGAAGGAGAAAGAAAAAAGCCAAGAAAGTAGCCTCAGAACCAGAGTCCAGGGCACCCGGAAACGGTCTCCCATCCAAGTCCTGACCGGATCCGACCCTGCTTAGCTTCCAAGAGCAGAAGAGATGCGCTGCCATCAGGCCACTAGGGCCATAGGCCTGAGAGGCTGCTGCTGCGACCCACATCAGACTGCTCTGGGCCTCCGGGCCCCAGCGTGCTCCTCTTGTCACCCCTCCACCTGCCCTGTGCTTTGCTCCTGCGTGCCTGCGAGCCTGCCTTGGGGTGAGGCGCCTCCAGCATCTCAGAGTCGCAGAAGTCCTGGCGATCTCCCCAAGTGTCTCTGGACTTCCCAGCAGGACCGCCCCCTCCGCCGCCGCTCCCGCCGCCGCCTCCTCCTCCTCCTCCTCCTCCTCCCCCGCCGCCACCGCCGCCTCCGCCGCCGCTGTCGTTTGGAACCCGAGATGCCTAGGGGGGGCGTTCGGTCTTGGAGGCAGGCATGCGGAGTGTTCTCAGCGCCCCCAACTCCCCAACCGCAGCCCTGGGTCTAGCGTGGCAAGCCACCCCGCCTTGCTCAATGGCGGCCCGAAGTCAAGGGCGCCACCAGAGACCCTGGGCAGCAGTCCACCGCCGTGGCCCGTCCCCCTCTATCCTTCCCGTGACACCCCTCCCCCACGAACCCCCCATCACCAGGACAGGACTGAGAGATACGGGAGCCCGGCTGACATAGACAGACACAAAGACACACAGGGAAAGCCAGAGATACGCACGGAGGGGTAGTCGGAGCGAGAGAGGAAGAGAGAGACACGGGGAGACCGAGGATCCAACACACAGACCCGCACTGAACCCCCGAACAGACACACAGAGATCCTGACCTGGATGCGGATGGGGACACGGAAAGGGACAGCCTCGCCGGTGCACGCAAGGGACCCAGACACACACCACACACACCGGAGGCTGTGTTGGCGAGGCAGCTAGCCTCTGGGGGTGTGGTGGAGCTTGGCCAGGTTTTGGCAAGCTGACCGCGCCCTGGTGCTGCTAGAGGAGCCCCTCGGAGCGCCAGGAAGCACAGCCAAGTTGCCTGGAATCCCCTTCTGCTCCCATGCCTGCCCAGCAACTACACTGGCCTGGGGGCATGCGGGGGACTCTTTCCTTGGTCTCGTCGTTTATTTGGGGGTACCCCTCGACGCCGACGCCGTGGTGCCGGGCGCGCCCCCACTGCCTTGCTGAGGGAGCGGGCCTCGCTGTTAGGTGCGCTGCTGTGGGGAGAAGGACTTAGGCTCAGGGTGCCAGCGGCCCCAAGGTCCAGGGCGGTCGGCCATCTTTGGTGCTGGGCAGAGGGAGCGAGGGCCCAGGGCGGGGCCCAGGGGCAAAGGGACGGTGGTCGGCGGGAAGGAAGAGAAGGCCCTGCGGGGCTGGAGCGCAGCGCAGGGCTGGTGGGAGAAGGTGTAGGCGTGCCCAGTCACCAGGGGGAGCCTGTTGTCCGGTGGCTTGGGCATCCAGGGCGACCCAAGGGAAAGGCGAGGGGCGGCGGCATGAGGGCCCCAAGGGCAGGAACGAGGGAGGGCACGCATGGGAGGCAGGGTGAACTCCCGCACGCGCTCCCCCCTCCCCATCGCCCCCCAGTCCTCGCCACCTTCGCCCACTCCCTCCCTCCGTAGCGGCTGCCCTCTCTGAGGCCTCAGCCTCCACACCCCGTTCCCATCGCCCCCCAGCGAGCCCCACTGGTTCCTGTGAGGGTGGGCCTTGTGACTTGGAGTTGGAGGAGCTGGATTCGAGCCGCCTGTCGCTGCAGCGGGCGGCTCCAGCGGGCCTATGAACCGCCGTGGGGTGCCCGGGGGTAAGGGGGCAACGGGGCAAGGGATGTTTGGAGGAAGGCTTGCTGGGCAAAGGGGGGCGGTGGAGGCACAGGGAGAAGAAGGGAGGCCGAAGGAGAAAGAAAAAAGCCAAGAAAGTAGCCTCAGAACAAGAGTGCAGGGCACCCGGGAACGGTCTCCCATCCAAGTCCTGAGCGGATCCGACCCTGCTTAGCTTCCAAGAGCAGAAGAGATGCGCTGCCATCAGGCCGCTAGGGCCAAAGGCCTGAGAGGCTGATGCTGCGACTCCCAGCAGACTGCTCTTGGCCTCCGAGCCCCAGCGTGCTCCTCTCGTCAACCCCTCCGCCTGCCCTGGCCTTGGCTCCTGCGTGCCTGCGCGCCTGCCTTGGGGTGAGGCGCCTCCAGCATCTCAGAGTCGCAGAAGTCCCGGCGATCTCCCCAACTGTCTCTGGACTTCCCAGCCGGACCGCCCCCTCCGCCGCCGCTCCCGCCGCCGTCGCCTCCTCCTACGCCGCCGCCGCCGCCGCCGCCGCCACTGTGGTTTGGAACCCGAGATGCCTAGGGGGGGCGTTCGGTCTTGGAGGCAGGCATGCGGAGTGTTCACAGCGCCCCGAACTCCCCAACCAGAGACCCTGGGCAGCAGTCCACCCCCGTGGCCCCACCCCCGCCAACCTTCCCCTGACAACCCCCCACGCACCCCCCATCACCAGGACAGGACTGAGAGATACGGGAGCCCGGCTGACAGAGACAGACACACAGACACACAGGGAAAGACAGAGAGGCACACGGAGGGGTAGTCGGAGCGAGAGAGGAAGAGAGAGACACGGGGAGAACGAGGATCCAACACACAGACCCGCACTGAACCCCCGAACAGACAGACAGAGACCCTGACCTGGATGCGGATGGGGACACGGAAAGGGACGGACTCGCCGGTGCACGCAAGGGACCCAGACACACACCACACACACCGGAGGCTGTGTTGGCGAGGCAGCTAGCCTCTGGGGGTGTGGTGGAGCTTGGCCAGGTTTTGGCAAGCTGACCGCGCCCTGGTGCTGCTAGAGGAGCCCCTCGGAGCGCCAGGAAGCACAGCCAAGTTGCCTGGAATCCCCTTCTGCTCCCATGCCTGCCCAGCAACCACACTGGCCTGGGGGCATGCGGGGGACTCTTTCCTTGGTCTCGTCGTTTATTTGGGGGTACCCCTCGACGCCGACGCCGTGGTGCCGGGCGCGCCCCCACTGCCTTGCTGAGGGAGCGGGCCTTGCTGTTAGCTGCGCTGCTGTGGGGAGAAGGACTTCGGCCCAGGGTGCCAGCGGCCCCGAGGGCCAGGGCGGTCGGCCATTTTGGTGCTGGGCAGAGGGAGGGAGGGCCCAGGGCGGGGCCCAGGGGCAAAGGGACGGTGGTCGGCGGGAAGGAAGAGAAGGCCCTGCGGGGCTGGAGCGCAGCCCAGGGCTGGTGGGAGAAGGTGTAGGCGTGCCCAGTCACCAGGGGGAGCCGGTTGTTCGGCGGCTTGGGCATCCAGGGCGGCCCAAGGGAATGGCGAGGGGCGGCGGCATGAGGGCCCCAAGGCCAGGAACCAGGGAGTGCACGCATGGGAGGCAGGGTGAACTCCCGCCCGCGCTCCCCCCGCCCCATCGCCCCCCCAGTCCTCGCCACCTTCGCCCACTCCCTCCCTCCGAAGCGGCAGCCCTCTCTGCCGCCTCAGCCTCCCCACCCCCTTCCCATCGCCCCCCCGCGAGCCCCACTGGTTCCTGTGAGGGTGGGCCTTGTGACTTGGAGTTGGAGGAGCTGGGTTGGAGCCGCCTGTCGCTGCAGCGGGCGGCTCCAGCGGGCCTGTGAACCGCCGTGGGGTGCCCGGGGGTAAGGGGGCAACGGGGCAAGGGATGTTTGGAGGAAGGCTTGCTGGGCAAAGGGGGGCGGTGGAGGCACAGGGAGAAGAAGGGAGGCCGAAGGAGAAAGAAAAAAGCCAAGAAAGTAGCCTCAGAACAAGAGTGCAGGGCACCCGGGAACGGTCTCCCATCCAAGTCCTGAGCGGATCCGACCCTGCTTAGCTTCCAAGAGCAGAAGAGATGCGCTGCCATCAGGCCGCTAGGGCCAGAGGCCTGAGAGGCTGCTGCTGCGACCCACAGCAGACTGCTCTGGGCCTCCGAGCCCCAGCGTGCTCCTCTCGTCAACCCCTCCGCCTGCCCTGGCCTTGGCTCCTGCGTGCCTGCGAGCCTGCCTTGGGGTGAGGCGCCTCCAGCATCTCAGAGTCCCAGAAGTCCCGGCGATCTCCCCAACTGTCTCTGGACTTCCCAGCCGGACCGCCCCCTCCGCCGCCGCTCCCGCCGCCGCCGCCTCCTCCTACGCCGCCGCCGCCGCCGCCACTGCCACTGTGGTTTGGAACCCGAGATGCCTAGGGGGGGCGTTCGGTCTTGGAGGCAGGCATGCGGAGTGTTCACAGCGCCCCGAACTCCCCAACCAGAGACCCTGGGCAGCAGTCCACCCCCGTGGCCCCTCCCCCGCCAACCTTCCCCTGACACCCCCCCCACGCACCCCCCATCACCAGGACAGGACTGAGCGATACGGGAGCCCGGCTGACAGAGACAGACACACAGACACACAGGGAAAGACAGACAGGCACACGGAGGGGTAGTCGGAGCGAGAGAGGAAGAGAGAGACACGGGGAGAACGAGGATCCAACACTCAGACCCGCACTGAACCCCCGAACAGACACACAGAGACCCTGACCTGGATGCGGATGGGGATACGGAAAGGGACGGACTCGCCGGTGCACGCAAGGGACCCAGACACACACCACACACACCGGAGGCTGTGTTGGCGAGGCAGCTAGGCTCTGGGGGTGTGGTGGAGCTTGGCCAGGTTTTGGCAAGCTCACCGCGCCCTGGTGCTGCTAGAGGAGCCCCTCGGAGCGCCAGGAAGCACAGCCAAGTTGCCTGGAATCCCCTTCTGCTCCCATGCCTGCCCAGCAACCACACTGGCCTGGGGGCATGCGGGGGACTCTTTCCTTGGTCTCGTCGTTTATTTGGGGGTACCCCTCGACGCCGACGCCGTGGTGCCGGGCGCGCCCCCACTGCCTTGCTGAGGGAGGGGGCCTTGCTGTTAGCTGCGCTGCTGTGGGGAGAAAGACTTCGGCCCAGGGTGCCAGCGGCCCCGAGGGCCAGGGCGGTCGGCCATCTTTGGTGCTGGGCAGAGGGAGGGAGGGCCCAGGGCGGGGCCCAGGGGCAAAGGGACGGTGGTCGGCGGGAAGGAAGAGAAGGCCCTGCGGAGCTGGAGTGCAGCCCAGGGCTGGTGGGAGAAGGTGTAGGCGTGCCCAGTCACCAGGGGGAGCCGGTTGTCCGGCGGCTTGGGCATCCAGGGCGGCCCAAGGGAATGGCGAGGGGCGGCGGCATGAGGGCCCCAAGGCCAGGAACCAGGGAGTGCACGCATGGGAGGCAGGGTCAACTCCCGCACGCCCTCCCCCCGCCCCAACGCCCCCCCAGTCCTCGCCACCTTCGCCCACTCCCTCCCTCCGTTGCGGCTGTCCTCTCTGCTGCCTCAACCTCCCCACCCCGTTCCCATCGCCGCCCAGCGAGCCCCACTGGTTCCTGTGAGGGTGGGCCTTGTTGCTTGGAGTTGGAGGAGCTGGGTTGGAGCCGCCAGTCCCTGCAGCGGGCGGCTCCAGCGGGCCTGTGAATCGCCGTGGGGTGCCCGGGAGTAAGGGGGCAGCGGAGCAAGGGATGTTTGGAGGAAGGCTTGCTGGGCAAAGGGGGGCGGTGGAGGCACAGGGAGAAGAAGGGAGGCCGAAGGAGAAAGAAAAAAGCCAAGAAAGTAGCCTCAGAACCAGAGTCCAGGGCACCCGGGAACGGTCTCCCATCCAAGTCCTGACCGGATCCGACCCTGCTTAGCTTCCAAGAGCAGAAGAGATGCGCTGCCATCAGGCCACTAGGGCCATAGGCCTGAGAGGCTGCTGCTGCGACCCACATCAGACTGCTCTGGGCCTCCGGGCCCCAGCGTGCTCCTCTTGTCACCCCTCCACCTGCCCTGTGCTTTGCTCCTGCGTGCCTGCGAGCCTGCCTTGGGGTGAGGCGCCTCCAGCATCTCAGAGTCGCAGAAGTCCTGGCGATCTCCCCAAGTGTCTCTGGACTTCCCAGCAGGACCGCCCCCTCCGCCGCCGCTCCCGCCGCCGCCTCCTCCTCCTCCTCCTCCTCCTCCCCCGCCGCCACCGCCGCCTCCGCCGCCGCTGTCGTTTGGAACCCGAGATGCCTAGGGGGGGCGTTCGGTCTTGGAGGCAGGCATGCGGAGTGTTCTCAGCGCCCCCAACTCCCCAACCGCAGCCCTGGGTCTAGCGTGGCAAGCCACCCCGCCTTGCTCAATGGCGGCCCGAAGTCAAGGGCGCCACCAGAGACCCTGGGCAGCAGTCCACCGCCGTGGCCCGTCCCCCTCTATCCTTCCCGTGACACCCCTCCCCCACGAACCCCCCATCACCAGGACAGGACTGAGAGATACGGGAGCCCGGCTGACATAGACAGACACAAAGACACACAGGGAAAGCCAGAGATACGCACGGAGGGGTAGTCGGAGCGAGAGAGGAAGAGAGAGACACGGGGAGACCGAGGATCCAACACACAGACCCGCACTGAACCCCCGAACAGACACACAGAGATCCTGACCTGGATGCGGATGGGGACACGGAAAGGGACAGCCTCGCCGGTGCACGCAAGGGACCCAGACACACACCACACACACCGGAGGCTGTGTTGGCGAGGCAGCTAGCCTCTGGGGGTGTGGTGGAGCTTGGCCAGGTTTTGGCAAGCTGACCGCGCCCTGGTGCTGCTAGAGGAGCCCCTCGGAGCGCCAGGAAGCACAGCCAAGTTGCCTGGAATCCCCTTCTGCTCCCATGCCTGCCCAGCAACTACACTGGCCTGGGGGCATGCGGGGGACTCTTTCCTTGGTCTCGTCGTTTATTTGGGGGTACCCCTCGACGCCGACGCCGTGGTGCCGGGCGCGCCCCCACTGCCTTGCTGAGGGAGCGGGCCTCGCTGTTAGGTGCGCTGCTGTGGGGAGAAGGACTTAGGCTCAGGGTGCCAGCGGCCCCAAGGTCCAGGGCGGTCGGCCATCTTTGGTGCTGGGCAGAGGGAGCGAGGGCCCAGGGCGGGGCCCAGGGGCAAAGGGACGGTGGTCGGCGGGAAGGAAGAGAAGGCCCTGCGGGGCTGGAGCGCAGCGCAGGGCTGGTGGGAGAAGGTGTAGGCGTGCCCAGTCACCAGGGGGAGCCTGTTGTCCGGTGGCTTGGGCATCCAGGGCGACCCAAGGGAAAGGCGAGGGGCGGCGGCATGAGGGCCCCAAGGGCAGGAACGAGGGAGGGCACGCATGGGAGGCAGGGTGAACTCCCGCACGCGCTCCCCCCTCCCCATCGCCCCCCAGTCCTCGCCACCTTCGCCCACTCCCTCCCTCCGTAGCGGCTGCCCTCTCTGAGGCCTCAGCCTCCACACCCCGTTCCCATCGCCCCCCAGCGAGCCCCACTGGTTCCTGTGAGGGTGGGCCTTGTGACTTGGAGTTGGAGGAGCTGGATTCGAGCCGCCTGTCGCTGCAGCGGGCGGCTCCAGCGGGCCTATGAACCGCCGTGGGGTGCCCGGGGGTAAGGGGGCAACGGGGCAAGGGATGTTTGGAGGAAGGCTTGCTGGGCAAAGGGGGGCGGTGGAGGCACAGGGAGAAGAAGGGAGGCCGAAGGAGAAAGAAAAAAGCCAAGAAAGTAGCCTCAGAACAAGAGTGCAGGGCACCCGGGAACGGTCTCCCATCCAAGTCCTGAGCGGATCCGACCCTGCTTAGCTTCCAAGAGCAGAAGAGATGCGCTGCCATCAGGCCGCTAGGGCCAAAGGCCTGAGAGGCTGATGCTGCGACTCCCAGCAGACTGCTCTTGGCCTCCGAGCCCCAGCGTGCTCCTCTCGTCAACCCCTCCGCCTGCCCTGGCCTTGGCTCCTGCGTGCCTGCGCGCCTGCCTTGGGGTGAGGCGCCTCCAGCATCTCAGAGTCGCAGAAGTCCCGGCGATCTCCCCAACTGTCTCTGGACTTCCCAGCCGGACCGCCCCCTCCGCCGCCGCTCCCGCCGCCGTCGCCTCCTCCTACGCCGCCGCCGCCGCCGCCGCCGCCACTGTGGTTTGGAACCCGAGATGCCTAGGGGGGGCGTTCGGTCTTGGAGGCAGGCATGCGGAGTGTTCACAGCGCCCCGAACTCCCCAACCAGAGACCCTGGGCAGCAGTCCACCCCCGTGGCCCCACCCCCGCCAACCTTCCCCTGACAACCCCCCACGCACCCCCCATCACCAGGACAGGACTGAGAGATACGGGAGCCCGGCTGACAGAGACAGACACACAGACACACAGGGAAAGACAGAGAGGCACACGGAGGGGTAGTCGGAGCGAGAGAGGAAGAGAGAGACACGGGGAGAACGAGGATCCAACACACAGACCCGCACTGAACCCCCGAACAGACAGACAGAGACCCTGACCTGGATGCGGATGGGGACACGGAAAGGGACGGACTCGCCGGTGCACGCAAGGGACCCAGACACACACCACACACACCGGAGGCTGTGTTGGCGAGGCAGCTAGCCTCTGGGGGTGTGGTGGAGCTTGGCCAGGTTTTGGCAAGCTGACCGCGCCCTGGTTCTGCTAGAGGAGCCCCTCGGAGCGCCAGGAAGCACAGCCAAGTTGCCTGGAATCCCCTTCTGCTCCCATGCCTGCCCAGCAACCACACTGGCCTGGGGGCATGCGGGGGACTCTTTCCTTGGTCTCGTCGTTTATTTGGGGGTACCCCTCGACGCCGACGCCGTGGTGCCGGGCGCGCCCCCACTGCCTTGCTGAGGGAGCGGGCCTTGCTGTTAGCTGCGCTGCTGTGGGGAGAAGGACTTCGGCCCAGGGTGCCAGCGGCCCCGAGGGCCAGGACGGTCGGCCATTTTGGTGCTGGGCAGAGGGAGGGAGGGCCCAGGGCGGGGCCCAGGGGCAAAGGGACGGTGGTCGGCGGGAAGGAAGAGAAGGCCCTGCGGGGCTGGAGCGCAGGCCAGGGCTGGTGGGAGAAGGTGTAGGCGTGCCCAGTCACCAGGGGGAGCCGGTTGTTCGGCGGCTTGGGCATCCAGGGCGGCCCAAGGGAATGGCGAGGGGCGGCGGCATGAGGGCCCCAAGGCCAGGAACCAGGGAGTGCACGCATGGGAGGCAGGGTGAACTCCCGCCCGCGCTCCCCCCGCCCCATCGCCCCCCCAGTCCTCGCCACCTTCGCCCACTCCCTCCCTCCGAAGCGGCAGCCCTCTCTGCCGCCTCAGCCTCCCCACCCCCTTCCCATCGCCCCCCCGCGAGCCCCACTGGTTCCTGTGAGGGTGGGCCTTGTGACTTGGAGTTGGAGGAGCTGGGTTGGAGCCGCCTGTCGCTGCAGCGGGCGGCTCCAGCGGGCCTGTGAACCGCCGTGGGGTGCCCGGGGGTAAGGGGGCAACGGGGCAAGGGATGTTTGGAGGAAGGCTTGCTGGGCAAAGGGGGGCGGTGGAGGCACAGGGAGAAGAAGGGAGGCCGAAGGAGAAAGAAAAAAGCCAAGAAAGTAGCCTCAGAACAAGAGTGCAGGGCACCCGGGAACGGTCTCCCATCCAAGTCCTGAGCGGATCCGACCCTGCTTAGCTTCCAAGAGCAGAAGAGATGCGCTGCCATCAGGCCGCTAGGGCCAGAGGCCTGAGAGGCTGCTGCTGCGACCCACAGCAGACTGCTCTGGGCCTCCGAGCCCCAGCGTGCTCCTCTCGTCAACCCCTCCGCCTGCCCTGGCCTTGGCTCCTGCGTGCCTGCGAGCCTGCCTTGGGGTGAGGCGCCTCCAGCATCTCAGAGTCCCAGAAGTCCCGGCGATCTCCCCAACTGTCTCTGGACTTCCCAGCCGGACCGCCCCCTCCGCCGCCGCTCCCGCCGCCGCCGCCTCCTCCTACGCCGCCGCCGCCGCCGCCACTGCCACTGTGGTTTGGAACCCGAGATGCCTAGGGGGGGCGTTCGGTCTTGGAGGCAGGCATGCGGAGTGTTCACAGCGCCCCGAACTCCCCAACCAGAGACCCTGGGCAGCAGTCCACCCCCGTGGCCCCTCCCCCGCCAACCTTCCCCTGACACCCCCCCCACGCACCCCCCATCACCAGGACAGGACTGAGCGATACGGGAGCCCGGCTGACAGAGACAGACACACAGACACACAGGGAAAGACAGACAGGCACACGGAGGGGTAGTCGGAGCGAGAGAGGAAGAGAGAGACACGGGGAGAACGAGGATCCAACACTCAGACCCGCACTGAACCCCCGAACAGACACACAGAGACCCTGACCTGGATGCGGATGGGGATACGGAAAGGGACGGACTCGCCGGTGCACGCAAGGGACCCAGACACACACCACACACACCGGAGGCTGTGTTGGCGAGGCAGCTAGGCTCTGGGGGTGTGGTGGAGCTTGGCCAGGTTTTGGCAAGCTCACCGCGCCCTGGTGCTGCTAGAGGAGCCCCTCGGAGCGCCAGGAAGCACAGCCAAGTTGCCTGGAATCCCCTTCTGCTCCCATGCCTGCCCAGCAACCACACTGGCCTGGGGGCATGCGGGGGACTCTTTCCTTGGTCTCGTCGTTTATTTGGGGGTACCCCTCGACGCCGACGCCGTGGTGCCGGGCGCGCCCCCACTGCCTTGCTGAGGGAGGGGGCCTTGCTGTTAGCTGCGCTGCTGTGGGGAGAAAGACTTCGGCCCAGGGTGCCAGCGGCCCCGAGGGCCAGGGCGGTCGGCCATCTTTGGTGCTGGGCAGAGGGAGGGAGGGCCCAGGGCGGGGCCCAGGGGCAAAGGGACGGTGGTCGGCGGGAAGGAAGAGAAGGCCCTGCGGAGCTGGAGTGCAGCCCAGGGCTGGTGGGAGAAGGTGTAGGCGTGCCCAGTCACCAGGGGGAGCCGGTTGTCCGGCGGCTTGGGCATCCAGGGCGGCCCAAGGTAATGGCGAGGGGCGGCGGCATGAGGGCCCCAAGGCCAGGAACCAGGGAGTGCACGCATGGGAGGCAGGGTCAACTCCCGCACGCCCTCCCCCGGCCCCAACGCCCCCCCAGTCCTCGCCACCTTCGCCCACTCCCTCCCTCCGTTGCGGCTGTCCTCTCTGCTGCCTCAACCTCCCCACCCCGTTCCCATCGCCGCCCAGCGAGCCCCACTGGTTCCTGTGAGGGTGGGCCTTGTTGCTTGGAGTTGGAGGAGCTGGGTTGGAGCCGCCAGTCCCTGCAGCGGGCGGCTCCAGCGGGCCTGTGAATCGCCGTGGGGTGCCCGGGAGTAAGGGGGCAGCGGAGCAAGGGATGTTTGGAGGAAGGCTTGCTGGGCAAAGGGGGGCGGTGGAGGCACAGGGAGAAGAAGGGAGGCCGAAGGAGAAAGAAAAAAGCCAAGAAAGTAGCCTCAGAACCAGAGTCCAGGGCACCCGGGAACGGTCTCCCATCCAAGTCCTGACCGGATCCGACCCTGCTTAGCTTCCAAGAGCAGAAGAGATGCGCTGCCATCAGGCCACTAGGGCCATAGGCCTGAGAGGCTGCTGCTGCGACCCACATCAGACTGCTCTGGGCCTCCGGGCCCCAGCGTGCTCCTCTTGTCACCCCTCCACCTGCCCTGTGCTTTGCTCCTGCGTGCCTGCGAGCCTGCCTTGGGGTGAGGCGCCTCCAGCATCTCAGAGTCGCAGAAGTCCTGGCGATCTCCCCAAGTGTCTCTGGACTTCCCAGCAGGACCGCCCCCTCCGCCGCCGCTCCCGCCGCCGCCTCCTCCTCCTCCTCCTCCTCCTCCTCCTCCTCCTCCCCCGCCGCCACCGCCGCCTCCGCCGCCGCTGTCGTTTGGAACCCGAGATGCCTAGGGGGGGCGTTCGGTCTTGGAGGCAGGCATGCGGAGTGTTCTCAGCGCCCCCAACTCCCCAACCGCAGCCCTGGGTCTAGCGTGGCAAGCCACCCCGCCTTGCTCAATGGCGGCCCGAAGTCAAGGGCGCCACCAGAGACCCTGGGCAGCAGTCCACCGCCGTGGCCCGTCCCCCTCTAACCTTCCCGTGACACCCCCCCCCACGAACCCCCCATCACCAGGACAGGACTGAGAGATACGGGAGCCCGGCTGACATAGACAGACACAAAGACACACAGGGAAAGCCAGAGATACGCACGGAGGGGTAGTCGGAGCGAGAGAGGAAGAGAGAGACACGGGGAGACCGAGGATCCAACACACAGACCCGCACTGAACCCCCGAACAGACACACAGAAATCCTGACCTGGATGCGGATGGGGACACGGAAAGGGACAGCCTCGCCGGTGCACGCAAGGGACCCAGACACACACCACACACACCGGAGGCTGTGTTGGCGAGGCAGCTAGCCTCTGGGGGTGTGGTGGAGCTTGGCCAGGTTTTGGCAAGCTGACCGCGCCCTGGTGCTGCTAGAGGAGCCCCTCGGAGCGCCAGGAAGCACAGCCAAGTTGCCTGGAATCCCCTTCTGCTCCCATGCCTGCCCAGCAACTACACTGGCCTGGGGGCATGCGGGGGACTCTTTCCTTGGTCTCGTCGTTTATTTGGGGGTACCCCTCGACGCCGACGCCGTGGTGCCGGGCGCGCCCCCACTGCCTTGCTGAGGGAGCGGGCCTCGCTGTTAGGTGCGCTGCTGTGGGGAGAAGGACTTAGGCTCAGGGTGCCAGCGGCCCCAAGGTCCAGGGCGGTCGGCCATCTTTGGTGCTGGGCAGAGGGAGCGAGGGCCCAGGGCGGGGCCCAGGGGCAAAGGGACGGTGGTCGGCGGGAAGGAAGAGAAGGCCCTGCGGGGCTGGAGCGCAGCGCAGGGCTGGTGGGAGAAGGTGTAGGCGTGCCCAGTCACCAGGGGGAGCCTGTTGTCCGGTGGCTTGGGCATCCAGGGCGACCCAAGGGAAAGGCGAGGGGCGGCGGCATGAGGGCCCCAAGGGCAGGAACGAGGGAGGGCACGCATGGGAGGCAGGGTGAACTCCCGCACGCGCTCCCCCCTCCCCATCGCCCCCCAGTCCTCGCCACCTTCGCCCACTCCCTCCCTCCGTAGCGGCTGCCCTCTCTGAGGCCTCAGCCTCCACACCCCGTTCCCATCGCCCCCCAGCGAGCCCCACTGGTTCCTGTGAGGGTGGGCCTTGTGACTTGGAGTTGGAGGAGCTGGATTCGAGCCGCCTGTCGCTGCAGCGGGCGGCTCCAGCGGGCCTATGAACCGCCGTGGGGTGCCCGGGGGTAAGGGGGCAACGGGGCAAGGGATGTTTGGAGGAAGGCTTGCTGGGCAAAGGGGGGCGGTGGAGGCACAGGGAGAAGAAGGGAGGCCGAAGGAGAAAGAAAAAAGCCAAGAAAGTAGCCTCAGAACAAGAGTGCAGGGCACCCGGGAACGGTCTCCCATCCAAGTCCTGAGCGGATCCGACCCTGCTTAGCTTCCAAGAGCAGAAGAGATGCGCTGCCATCAGGCCGCTAGGGCCAAAGGCCTGAGAGGCTGATGCTGCGACTCCCAGCAGACTGCTCTTGGCCTCCGAGCCCCAGCGTGCTCCTCTCGTCAACCCCTCCGCCTGCCCTGGCCTTGGCTCCTGCGTGCCTGCGCGCCTGCCTTGGGGTGAGGCGCCTCCAGCATCTCAGAGTCGCAGAAGTCCCGGCGATCTCCCCAACTGTCTCTGGACTTCCCAGCCGGACCGCCCCCTCCGCCGCCGCTCCCGCCGCCGTCGCCTCCTCCTACGCCGCCGCCGCCGCCGCCACTGTGGTTTGGAACCCGAGATGCCTAGGGGGGGCGTTCGGTCTTGGAGGCAGGCATGCGGAGTGTTCACAGCGCCCCGAACTCCCCAACCAGAGACCCTGGGCAGCAGTCCACCCCCGTGGCCCCACCCCCGCCAACCTTCCCCTGACAACCCCCCACGCACCCCCCATCACCAGGACAGGACTGAGAGATACGGGAGCCCGGCTGACAGAGACAGACACACAGACACACAGGGAAAGACAGAGAGGCACACGGAGGGGTAGTCGGAGCGAGAGAGGAAGAGAGAGACACGGGGAGAACGAGGATCCAACACACAGACCCGCACTGAACCCCCGAACAGACAGACAGAGACCCTGACCTGGATGCGGATGGGGACACGGAAAGGGACGGACTCGCCGGTGCACGCAAGGGACCCAGACACACACCACACACACCGGAGGCTGTGTTGGCGAGGCAGCTAGCCTCTGGGGGTGTGGTGGAGCTTGGCCAGGTTTTGGCAAGCTGACCTCGCCCTGGTGCTGCTAGAGGAGCCCCTCGGAGCGCCAGGAAGCACAGCCAAGTTGCCTGGAATCCCCTTCTGCTCCCATGCCTGCCCAGCAACCACACTGGCCTGGGGGCATGCGGGGGACTCTTTCCTTGGTCTCGTCGTTTATTTGGGGGTACCCCTCGACGCCGACGCCGTGGTGCCGGGCGCGCCCCCACTGCCTTGCTGAGGGAGCGGGCCTTGCTGTTAGCTGCGCTGCTGTGGGGAGAAGGACTTCGGCCCAGGGTGCCAGCGGCCCCGAGGGCCAGGGCGGTCGGCCATTTTGGTGCAGGGCAGAGGGAGGGAGGGCCCAGGGCGGGGCCCAGGGGCAAAGGGACGGTGGTCGGCGGGAAGGAAGAGAAGGCCCTGCGGGGCTGGAGCGCAGCCCAGGGCTGGTGGGAGAAGGTGTAGGCGTGCCCAGTCACCAGGGGGAGCCGGTTGTTCGGCGGCTTGGGCATCCAGGGCGGCCCAAGGGAATGGCGAGGGGCGGCGGCATGAGGGCCCCAAGGCCAGGAACCAGGGAGTGCACGCATGGGAGGCAGGGTGAACTCCCGCACGCGCTCCCCCCGCCCCATCGCCCCCCCAGTCCTCGCCACCTTCGCCCACTCCCTCCCTCCGAAGCGGCAGCCCTCTCTGCCGCCTCAGCCTCCCCACCCCCTTCCCATCGCCCCCCCGCGAGCCCCACTGGTTCCTGTGAGGGTGGGCCTTGTGACTTGGAGTTGGAGGAGCTGGGTTGGAGCCGCCTGTCGCTGTAGCGGGCGGCTCCAGCGGGCCTGTGAACCGCCGTGGGGTGCCCGGGGGTAAGGGGGCAACGGGGCAAGGGATGTTTGGAGGAAGGCTTGCTGGGCAAAGGGGGGCGGTGGAGGCACAGGGAGAAGAAGGGAGGCCGAAGGAGAAAGAAAAAAGCCAAGAAAGTAGCCTCAGAACAAGAGTGCAGGGCACCCGGGAACGGTCTCCCATCCAAGTCCTGAGCGGATCCGACCCTGCTTAGCTTCCAAGAGCAGAAGAGATGCGCTGCCATCAGGCCGCTAGGGCCAGAGGCCTGAGAGGCTGCTGCTGCGACCCACAGCAGACTGCTCTGGGCCTCCGAGCCCCAGCGTGCTCCTCTCGTCAACCCCTCCGCCTGCCCTGGCCTTGGCTCCTGCGTGCCTGCGAGCCTGCCTTGGGGTGAGGCGCCTCCAGCATCTCAGAGTCCCAGAAGTCCCGGCGATCTCCCCAACTGTCTCTGGACTTCCCAGCCGGACCGCCCCCTCCGCCGCCGCTCCCGCCGCCGCCGCCTCCTCCTACGCCGCCGCCGCCGCCGCCACTGCCACTGTGGTTTGGAACCCGAGATGCCTAGGGGGGGCGTTCGGTCTTGGAGGCAGGCATGCGGAGTGTTCACAGCGCCCCGAACTCCCCAACCAGAGACCCTGGGCAGCAGTCCACCCCCGTGGCCCCTCCCCCGCCAACCTTCCCCTGACACCCCCCCCACGCACCCCCCATCACCAGGACAGGACTGAGCGATACGGGAGCCCGGCTGACAGAGACAGACACACAGACACACAGGGAAAGACAGACAGGCACACGGAGGGGTAGTCGGAGCGAGAGAGGAAGAGAGAGACACGGGGAGAACGAGGATCCAACACTCAGACCCGCACTGAACCCCCGAACAGACACACAGAGACCCTGACCTGGATGCGGATGGGGATACGGAAAGGGACGGACTCGCCGGTGCACGCAAGGGACCCAGACACACACCACACACACCGGAGGCTGTGTTGGCGAGGCAGCTAGGCTCTGGGGGTGTGGTGGAGCTTGGCCAGGTTTTGGCAAGCTCACCGCGCCCTGGTGCTGCTAGAGGAGCCCCTCGGAGCGCCAGGAAGCACAGCCAAGTTGCCTGGAATCCCCTTCTGCTCCCATGCCTGCCCAGCAACCACACTGGCCTGGGGGCATGCGGGGGACTCTTTCCTTGGTCTCGTCGTTTATTTGGGGGTACCCCTCGACGCCGACGCCGTGGTGCCGGGCGCGCCCCCACTGCCTTGCTGAGGGAGGGGGCCTTGCTGTTAGCTGCGCTGCTGTGGGGAGAAAGACTTCGGCCCAGGGTGCCAGCGGCCCCGAGGGCCAGGGCGGTCGGCCATCTTTGGTGCTGGGCAGAGGGAGGGAGGGCCCAGGGCGGGGCCCAGGGGCAAAGGGACGGTGGTCGGCGGGAAGGAAGAGAAGGCCCTGCGGAGCTGGAGTGCAGCCCAGGGCTGGTGGGAGAAGGTGTAGGCGTGCCCAGTCACCAGGGGGAGCCGGTTGTCCGGCGGCTTGGGCATCCAGGGCGGCCCAAGGGAATGGCGAGGGGCGGCGGCATGAGGGCCCCAAGGCCAGGAACCAGGGAGTGCACGCATGGGAGGCAGGGTCAACTCCCGCACGCCCTCCCCCGGCCCCAACGCCCCCCCAGTCCTCGCCACCTTCGCCCACTCCCTCCCTCCGTTGCGGCTGTCCTCTCTGCTGCCTCAACCTCCCCACCCCGTTCCCATCGCCGCCCAGCGAGCCCCACTGGTTCCTGTGAGGGTGGGCCTTGTTGCTTGGAGTTGGAGGAGCTGGGTTGGAGCCGCCAGTCCCTGCAGCGGGCGGCTCCAGCGGGCCTGTGAATCGCCGTGGGGTGCCCGGGAGTAAGGGGGCAGCGGAGCAAGGGATGTTTGGAGGAAGGCTTGCTGGGCAAAGGGGGGCGGTGGAGGCACAGGGAGAAGAAGGGAGGCCGAAGGAGAAAGAAAAAAGCCAAGAAAGTAGCCTCAGAACCAGAGTCCAGGGCACCCGGGAACGGTCTCCCATCCAAGTCCTGACCGGATCCGACCCTGCTTAGCTTCCAAGAGCAGAAGAGATGCGCTGCCATCAGGCCACTAGGGCCATAGGCCTGAGAGGCTGCTGCTGCGACCCACATCAGACTGCTCTGGGCCTCCGGGCCCCAGCGTGCTCCTCTTGTCACCCCTCCACCTGCCCTGTGCTTTGCTCCTGCGTGCCTGCGAGCCTGCCTTGGGGTGAGGCGCCTCCAGCATCTCAGAGTCGCAGAAGTCCTGGCGATCTCCCCAAGTGTCTCTGGACTTCCCAGCAGGACCGCCCCCTCCGCCGCCGCTCCCGCCGCCGCCTCCTCCTCCTCCTCCTCCTCCTCCTCCTCCTCCTCCTCCCCCGCCGCCACCGCCGCCTCCGCCGCCGCTGTCGTTTGGAACCCGAGATGCCTAGGGGGGGCGTTCGGTCTTGGAGGCAGGCATGCGGAGTGTTCTCAGCGCCCCCAACTCCCCAACCGCAGCCCTGGGTCTAGCGTGGCAAGCCACCCCGCCTTGCTCAATGGCGGCCCGAAGTCAAGGGCGCCACCAGAGACCCTGGGCAGCAGTCCACCGCCGTGGCCCGTCCCCCTCTAACCTTCCCGTGACACCCCCCCCCACGAACCCCCCATCACCAGGACAGGACTGAGAGATACGGGAGCCCGGCTGACATAGACAGACACAAAGACACACAGGGAAAGCCAGAGATACGCACGGAGGGGTAGTCGGAGCGAGAGAGGAAGAGAGAGACACGGGGAGACCGAGGATCCAACACACAGACCCGCACTGAACCCCCGAACAGACACACAGAGATCCTGACCTGGATGCGGATGGGGACACGGAAAGGGACAGCCTCGCCGGTGCACGCAAGGGACCCAGACACACACCACACACACCGGAGGCTGTGTTGGCGAGGCAGCTAGCCTCTGGGGGTGTGGTGGAGCTTGGCCAGGTTTTGGCAAGCTGACCGCGCCCTGGTGCTGCTAGAGGAGCCCCTCGGAGCGCCAGGAAGCACAGCCAAGTTGCCTGGAATCCCCTTCTGCTCCCATGCCTGCCCAGCAACTACACTGGCCTGGGGGCATGCGGGGGACTCTTTCCTTGGTCTCGTCGTTTATTTGGGGGTACCCCTCGACGCCGACGCCGTGGTGCCGGGCGCGACCCCACTGCCTTGCTGAGGGAGCGGGCCTCGCTGTTAGGTGCGCTGCTGTGGGGAGAAGGACTTAGGCTCAGGGTGCCAGCGGCCCCAAGGTCCAGGGCGGTCGGCCATCTTTGGTGCTGGGCAGAGGGAGCGAGGGCCCAGGGCGGGGCCCAGGGGCAAAGGGACGGTGGTCGGCGGGAAGGAAGAGAAGGCCCTGCGGGGCTGGAGCGCAGCGCAGGGCTGGTGGGAGAAGGTGTAGGCGTGCCCAGTCACCAGGGGGAGCCTGTTGTCCGGTGGCTTGGGCATCCAGGGCGACCCAAGGGAAAGGCGAGGGGCGGCGGCATGAGGGCCCCAAGGGCAGGAACGAGGGAGGGCACGCATGGGAGGCAGGGTGAACTCCCGCACGCGCTCCCCCCTCCCCATCGCCCCCCAGTCCTCGCCACCTTCGCCCACTCCCTCCCTCCGTAGCGGCTGCCCTCTCTGAGGCCTCAGCCTCCACACCCCGTTCCCATCGCCCCCCAGCGAGCCCCACTGGTTCCTGTGAGGGTGGGCCTTGTGACTTGGAGTTGGAGGAGCTGGATTCGAGCCGCCTGTCGCTGCAGCGGGCGGCTCCAGCGGGCCTATGAACCGCCGTGGGGTGCCCGGGGGTAAGGGGGCAACGGGGCAAGGGATGTTTGGAGGAAGGCTTGCTGGGCAAAGGGGGGCGGTGGAGGCACAGGGAGAAGAAGGGAGGCCGAAGGAGAAAGAAAAAAGCCAAGAAAGTAGCCTCAGAACAAGAGTGCAGGGCACCCGGGAACGGTCTCCCATCCAAGTCCTGAGCGGATCCGACCCTGCTTAGCTTCCAAGAGCAGAAGAGATGCGCTGCCATCAGGCCGCTAGGGCCAAAGGCCTGAGAGGCTGATGCTGCGACTCCCAGCAGACTGCTCTTGGCCTCCGAGCCCCAGCGTGCTCCTCTCGTCAACCCCTCCGCCTGCCCTGGCCTTGGCTCCTGCGTGCCTGCGCGCCTGCCTTGGGGTGAGGCGCCTCCAGCATCTCAGAGTCGCAGAAGTCCCGGCGATCTCCCCAACTGTCTCTGGACTTCCCAGCCGGACCGCCCCCTCCGCCGCCGCTCCCGCCGCCGTCGCCTCCTCCTACGCCGCCGCCGCCGCCGCCACTGTGGTTTGGAACCCGAGATGCCTAGGGGGGGCGTTCGGTCTTGGAGGCAGGCATGCGGAGTGTTCACAGCGCCCCGAACTCCCCAACCAGAGACCCTGGGCAGCAGTCCACCCCCGTGGCCCCACCCCCGCCAACCTTCCCCTGACAACCCCCCACGCACCCCCCATCACCAGGACAGGACTGAGAGATACGGGAGCCCGGCTGACAGAGACAGACACACAGACACACAGGGAAAGACAGAGAGGCACACGGAGGGGTAGTCGGAGCGAGAGAGGAAGAGAGAGACACGGGGAGAACGAGGATCCAACACACAGACCCGCACTGAACCCCCGAACAGACAGACAGAGACCCTGACCTGGATGCGGATGGGGACACGGAAAGGGACGGACTCGCCGGTGCACGCAAGGGACCCAGACACACACCACACACACCGGAGGCTGTGTTGGCGAGGCAGCTAGCCTCTGGGGGTGTGGTGGAGCTTGGCCAGGTTTTGGCAAGCTGACCGCGCCCTGGTGCTGCTAGAGGAGCCCCTCGGAGCGCCAGGAAGCACAGCCAAGTTGCCTGGAATCCCCTTCTGCTCCCATGCCTGCCCAGCAACCACACTGGCCTGGGGGCATGCGGGGGACTCTTTCCTTGGTCTCGTCGTTTATTTGGGGGTACCCCTCGACGCCGACGCCGTGGTGCCGGGCGCGCCCCCACTGCCTTGCTGAGGGAGCGGGCCTTGCTGTTAGCTGCGCTGCTGTGGGGAGAAGGACTTCGGCCCAGGGTGCCAGCGGCCCCGAGGGCCAGGGCGGTCGGCCATTTTGGTGCTGGGCAGAGGGAGGGAGGGCCCAGGGCGGGGCCCAGGGGCAAAGGGACGGTGGTCGGCGGGAAGGAAGAGAAGGCCCTGCGGGGCTGGAGCGCAGGCCAGGGCTGGTGGGAGAAGGTGTAGGCGTGCCCAGTCACCAGGGGGAGCCGGTTGTTCGGCGGCTTGGGCATCCAGGGCGGCCCAAGGGAATGGCGAGGGGCGGCGGCATGAGGGCCCCAAGGCCAGGAACCAGGGAGTGCACGCATGGGAGGCAGGGTGAACTCCCGCCCGCGCTCCCCCCGCCCCATCGCCCCCCCAGTCCTCGCCACCTTCGCCCACTCCCTCCCTCCGAAGCGGCAGCCCTCTCTGCCGCCTCAGCCTCCCCACCCCCTTCCCATCGCCCCCCCGCGAGCCCCACTGGTTCCTGTGAGGGTGGGCCTTGTGACTTGGAGTTGGAGGAGCTGGGTTGGAGCCGCCTGTCGCTGCAGCGGGCGGCTCCAGCGGGCCTGTGAACCGCCGTGGGGTGCCCGGGGGTAAGGGGGCAACGGGGCAAGGGATGTTTGGAGGAAGGCTTGCTGGGCAAAGGGGGGCGGTGGAGGCACAGGGAGAAGAAGGGAGGCCGAAGGAGAAAGAAAAAAGCCAAGAAAGTAGCCTCAGAACAAGAGTGCAGGGCACCCGGGAACGGTCTCCCATCCAAGTCCTGAGCGGATCCGACCCTGCTTAGCTTCCAAGAGCAGAAGAGATGCGCTGCCATCAGGCCGCTAGGGCCAGAGGCCTGAGAGGCTGCTGCTGCGACCCACAGCAGACTGCTCTGGGCCTCCGAGCCCCAGCGTGCTCCTCTCGTCAACCCCTCCGCCTGCCCTGGCCTTGGCTCCTGCGTGCCTGCGAGCCTGCCTTGGGGTGAGGCGCCTCCAGCATCTCAGAGTCCCAGAAGTCCCGGCGATCTCCCCAACTGTCTCTGGACTTCCCAGCCGGACCGCCCCCTCCGCCGCCGCTCCCGCCGCCGCCGCCTCCTCCTACGCCGCCGCCGCCGCCGCCACTGCCACTGTGGTTTGGAACCCGAGATGCCTAGGGGGGGCGTTCGGTCTTGGAGGCAGGCATGCGGAGTGTTCACAGCGCCCCGAACTCCCCAACCAGAGACCCTGGGCAGCAGTCCACCCCCGTGGCCCCTCCCCCGCCAACCTTCCCCTGACACCCCCCCCACGCACCCCTCATCACCAGGACAGGACTGAGCGATACGGGAGCCCGGCTGACAGAGACAGACACAC
This sequence comes from Mirounga angustirostris, assembly GCF_029215605.1. Lineage (NCBI taxonomy): Eukaryota > Metazoa > Chordata > Mammalia > Carnivora > Phocidae > Mirounga > Mirounga angustirostris. The sequence continues at coordinate 77,689 of NW_026991835.1, forward strand.
AGACACACAGGGAAAGACAGACAGGCACACGGAGGGGTAGTCGGAGCGAGAGAGGAAGAGAGAGACACGGGGAGAACGAGGATCCAACACTCAGACCCGCACTGAACCCCCGAACAGACACACAGAGACCCTGACCTGGATGCGGATGGGGATACGGAAAGGGACGGACTCGCCGGTGCACGCAAGGGACCCAGACACACACCACACACACCGGAGGCTGTGTTGGCGAGGCAGCTAGGCTCTGGGGGTGTGGTGGAGCTTGGCCAGGTTTTGGCAAGCTCACCGCGCCCTGGTGCTGCTAGAGGAGCCCCTCGGAGCGCCAGGAAGCACAGCCAAGTTGCCTGGAATCCCCTTCTGCTCCCATGCCTGCCCAGCAACCACACTGGCCTGGGGGCATGCGGGGGACTCTTTCCTTGGTCTCGTCGTTTATTTGGGGGTACCCCTCGACGCCGACGCCGTGGTGCCGGGCGCGCCCCCACTGCCTTGCTGAGGGAGGGGGCCTTGCTGTTAGCTGCGCTGCTGTGGGGAGAAAGACTTCGGCCCAGGGTGCCAGCGGCCCCGAGGGCCAGGGCGGTCGGCCATCTTTGGTGCTGGGCAGAGGGAGGGAGGGCCCAGGGCGGGGCCCAGGGGCAAAGGGACGGTGGTCGGCGGGAAGGAAGAGAAGGCCCTGCGGAGCTGGAGTGCAGCCCAGGGCTGGTGGGAGAAGGTGTAGGCGTGCCCAGTCACCAGGGGGAGCCGGTTGTCCGGCGGCTTGGGCATCCAGGGCGGCCCAAGGTAATGGCGAGGGGCGGCGGCATGAGGGCCCCAAGGCCAGGAACCAGGGAGTGCACGCATGGGAGGCAGGGTCAACTCCCGCACGCCCTCCCCCGGCCCCAACGCCCCCCCAGTCCTCGCCACCTTCGCCCACTCCCTCCCTCCGTTGCGGCTGTCCTCTCTGCTGCCTCAACCTCCCCACCCCGTTCCCATCGCCGCCCAGCGAGCCCCACTGGTTCCTGTGAGGGTGGGCCTTGTTGCTTGGAGTTGGAGGAGCTGGGTTGGAGCCGCCAGTCCCTGCAGCGGGCGGCTCCAGCGGGCCTGTGAATCGCCGTGGGGTGCCCGGGAGTAAGGGGGCAGCGGAGCAAGGGATGTTTGGAGGAAGGCTTGCTGGGCAAAGGGGGGCGGTGGAGGCACAGGGAGAAGAAGGGAGGCCGAAGGAGAAAGAAAAAAGCCAAGAAAGTAGCCTCAGAACCAGAGTCCAGGGCACCCGGGAACGGTCTCCCATCCAAGTCCTGACCGGATCCGACCCTGCTTAGCTTCCAAGAGCAGAAGAGATGCGCTGCCATCAGGCCACTAGGGCCATAGGCCTGAGAGGCTGCTGCTGCGACCCACATCAGACTGCTCTGGGCCTCCGGGCCCCAGCGTGCTCCTCTTGTCACCCCTCCACCTGCCCTGTGCTTTGCTCCTGCGTGCCTGCGAGCCTGCCTTGGGGTGAGGCGCCTCCAGCATCTCAGAGTCGCAGAAGTCCTGGCGATCTCCCCAAGTGTCTCTGGACTTCCCAGCAGGACCGCCCCCTCCGCCGCCGCTCCCGCCGCCGCCTCCTCCTCCTCCTCCTCCTCCTCCTCCTCCTCCTCCCCCGCCGCCACCGCCGCCTCCGCCGCCGCTGTCGTTTGGAACCCGAGATGCCTAGGGGGGGCGTTCGGTCTTGGAGGCAGGCATGCGGAGTGTTCTCAGCGCCCCCAACTCCCCAACCGCAGCCCTGGGTCTAGCGTGGCAAGCCACCCCGCCTTGCTCAATGGCGGCCCGAAGTCAAGGGCGCCACCAGAGACCCTGGGCAGCAGTCCACCGCCGTGGCCCGTCCCCCTCTAACCTTCCCGTGACACCCCCCCCCACGAACCCCCCATCACCAGGACAGGACTGAGAGATACGGGAGCCCGGCTGACATAGACAGACACAAAGACACACAGGGAAAGCCAGAGATACGCACGGAGGGGTAGTCGGAGCGAGAGAGGAAGAGAGAGACACGGGGAGACCGAGGATCCAACACACAGACCCGCACTGAACCCCCGAACAGACACACAGAGATCCTGACCTGGATGCGGATGGGGACACGGAAAGGGACAGCCTCGCCGGTGCACGCAAGGGACCCAGACACACACCACACACACCGGAGGCTGTGTTGGCGAGGCAGCTAGCCTCTGGGGGTGTGGTGGAGCTTGGCCAGGTTTTGGCAAGCTGACCGCGCCCTGGTGCTGCTAGAGGAGCCCCTCGGAGCGCCAGGAAGCACAGCCAAGTTGCCTGGAATCCCCTTCTGCTCCCATGCCTGCCCAGCAACTACACTGGCCTGGGGGCATGCGGGGGACTCTTTCCTTGGTCTCGTCGTTTATTTGGGGGTACCCCTCGACGCCGACGCCGTGGTGCCGGGCGCGCCCCCACTGCCTTGCTGAGGGAGCGGGCCTCGCTGTTAGGTGCGCTGCTGTGGGGAGAAGGACTTAGGCTCAGGGTGCCAGCGGCCCCAAGGTCCAGGGCGGTCGGCCATCTTTGGTGCTGGGCAGAGGGAGCGAGGGCCCAGGGCGGGGCCCAGGGGCAAAGGGACGGTGGTCGGCGGGAAGGAAGAGAAGGCCCTGCGGGGCTGGAGCGCAGCGCAGGGCTGGTGGGAGAAGGTGTAGGCGTGCCCAGTCACCAGGGGGAGCCTGTTGTCCGGTGGCTTGGGCATCCAGGGCGACCCAAGGGAAAGGCGAGGGGCGGCGGCATGAGGGCCCCAAGGGCAGGAACGAGGGAGGGCACGCATGGGAGGCAGGGTGAACTCCCGCACGCGCTCCCCCCTCCCCATCGCCCCCCAGTCCTCGCCACCTTCGCCCACTCCCTCCCTCCGTAGCGGCTGCCCTCTCTGAGGCCTCAGCCTCCACACCCCGTTCCCATCGCCCCCCAGCGAGCCCCACTGGTTCCTGTGAGGGTGGGCCTTGTGACTTGGAGTTGGAGGAGCTGGATTCGAGCCGCCTGTCGCTGCAGCGGGCGGCTCCAGCGGGCCTATGAACCGCCGTGGGGTGCCCGGGGGTAAGGGGGCAACGGGGCAAGGGATGTTTGGAGGAAGGCTTGCTGGGCAAAGGGGGGCGGTGGAGGCACAGGGAGAAGAAGGGAGGCCGAAGGAGAAAGAAAAAAGCCAAGAAAGTAGCCTCAGAACAAGAGTGCAGGGCACCCGGGAACGGTCTCCCATCCAAGTCCTGAGCGGATCCGACCCTGCTTAGCTTCCAAGAGCAGAAGAGATGCGCTGCCATCAGGCCGCTAGGGCCAAAGGCCTGAGAGGCTGATGCTGCGACTCCCAGCAGACTGCTCTTGGCCTCCGAGCCCCAGCGTGCTCCTCTCGTCAACCCCTCCGCCTGCCCTGGCCTTGGCTCCTGCGTGCCTGCGCGCCTGCCTTGGGGTGAGGCGCCTCCAGCATCTCAGAGTCGCAGAAGTCCCGGCGATCTCCCCAACTGTCTCTGGACTTCCCAGCCGGACCGCCCCCTCCGCCGCCGCTCCCGCCGCCGTCGCCTCCTCCTACGCCGCCGCCGCCGCCGCCACTGTGGTTTGGAACCCGAGATGCCTAGGGGGGGCGTTCGGTCTTGGAGGCAGGCATGCGGAGTGTTCACAGCGCCCCGAACTCCCCAACCAGAGACCCTGGGCAGCAGTCCACCCCCGTGGCCCCACCCCCGCCAACCTTCCCCTGACAACCCCCCACGCACCCCCCATCACCAGGACAGGACTGAGAGATACGGGAGCCCGGCTGACAGAGACAGACACACAGACACACAGGGAAAGACAGAGAGGCACACGGAGGGGTAGTCGGAGCGAGAGAGGAAGAGAGAGACACGGGGAGAACGAGGATCCAACACACAGACCCGCACTGAACCCCCGAACAGACAGACAGAGACCCTGACCTGGATGCGGATGGGGACACGGAAAGGGACGGACTCGCCGGTGCACGCAAGGGACCCAGACACACACCACACACACCGGAGGCTGTGTTGGCGAGGCAGCTAGCCTCTGGGGGTGTGGTGGAGCTTGGCCAGGTTTTGGCAAGCTGACCTCGCCCTGGTGCTGCTAGAGGAGCCCCTCGGAGCGCCAGGAAGCACAGCCAAGTTGCCTGGAATCCCCTTCTGCTCCCATGCCTGCCCAGCAACCACACTGGCCTGGGGGCATGCGGGGGACTCTTTCCTTGGTCTCGTCGTTTATTTGGGGGTACCCCTCGACGCCGACGCCGTGGTGCCGGGCGCGCCCCCACTGCCTTGCTGAGGGAGCGGGCCTTGCTGTTAGCTGCGCTGCTGTGGGGAGAAGGACTTCGGCCCAGGGTGCCAGCGGCCCCGAGGGCCAGGGCGGTCGGCCATTTTGGTGCAGGGCAGAGGGAGGGAGGGCCCAGGGCGGGGCCCAGGGGCAAAGGGACGGTGGTCGGCGGGAAGGAAGAGAAGGCCCTGCGGGGCTGGAGCGCAGCCCAGGGCTGGTGGGAGAAGGTGTAGGCGTGCCCAGTCACCAGGGGGAGCCGGTTGTTCGGCGGCTTGGGCATCCAGGGCGGCCCAAGGGAATGGCGAGGGGCGGCGGCATGAGGGCCCCAAGGCCAGGAACCAGGGAGTGCACGCATGGGAGGCAGGGTGAACTCCCGCACGCGCTCCCCCCGCCCCATCGCCCCCCCAGTCCTCGCCACCTTCGCCCACTCCCTCCCTCCGAAGCGGCAGCCCTCTCTGCCGCCTCAGCCTCCCCACCCCCTTCCCATCGCCCCCCCGCGAGCCCCACTGGTTCCTGTGAGGGTGGGCCTTGTGACTTGGAGTTGGAGGAGCTGGGTTGGAGCCGCCTGTCGCTGTAGCGGGCGGCTCCAGCGGGCCTGTGAACCGCCGTGGGGTGCCCGGGGGTAAGGGGGCAACGGGGCAAGGGATGTTTGGAGGAAGGCTTGCTGGGCAAAGGGGGGCGGTGGAGGCACAGGGAGAAGAAGGGAGGCCGAAGGAGAAAGAAAAAAGCCAAGAAAGTAGCCTCAGAACAAGAGTGCAGGGCACCCGGGAACGGTCTCCCATCCAAGTCCTGAGCGGATCCGACCCTGCTTAGCTTCCAAGAGCAGAAGAGATGCGCTGCCATCAGGCCGCTAGGGCCAGAGGCCTGAGAGGCTGCTGCTGCGACCCACAGCAGACTGCTCTGGGCCTCCGAGCCCCAGCGTGCTCCTCTCGTCAACCCCTCCGCCTGCCCTGGCCTTGGCTCCTGCGTGCCTGCGAGCCTGCCTTGGGGTGAGGCGCCTCCAGCATCTCAGAGTCCCAGAAGTCCCGGCGATCTCCCCAACTGTCTCTGGACTTCCCAGCCGGACCGCCCCCTCCGCCGCCGCTCCCGCCGCCGCCGCCTCCTCCTACGCCGCCGCCGCCGCCGCCACTGCCACTGTGGTTTGGAACCCGAGATGCCTAGGGGGGGCGTTCGGTCTTGGAGGCAGGCATGCGGAGTGTTCACAGCGCCCCGAACTCCCCAACCAGAGACCCTGGGCAGCAGTCCACCCCCGTGGCCCCTCCCCCGCCAACCTTCCCCTGACACCCCCCCCACGCACCCCCCATCACCAGGACAGGACTGAGCGATACGGGAGCCCGGCTGACAGAGACAGACACACAGACACACAGGGAAAGACAGACAGGCACACGGAGGGGTAGTCGGAGCGAGAGAGGAAGAGAGAGACACGGGGAGAACGAGGATCCAACACTCAGACCCGCACTGAACCCCCGAACAGACACACAGAGACCCTGACCTGGATGCGGATGGGGATACGGAAAGGGACGGACTCGCCGGTGCACGCAAGGGACCCAGACACACACCACACACACCGGAGGCTGTGTTGGCGAGGCAGCTAGGCTCTGGGGGTGTGGTGGAGCTTGGCCAGGTTTTGGCAAGCTCACCGCGCCCTGGTGCTGCTAGAGGAGCCCCTCGGAGCGCCAGGAAGCACAGCCAAGTTGCCTGGAATCCCCTTCTGCTCCCATGCCTGCCCAGCAACCACACTGGCCTGGGGGCATGCGGGGGACTCTTTCCTTGGTCTCGTCGTTTATTTGGGGGTACCCCTCGACGCCGACGCCGTGGTGCCGGGCGCGCCCCCACTGCCTTGCTGAGGGAGGGGGCCTTGCTGTTAGCTGCGCTGCTGTGGGGAGAAAGACTTCGGCCCAGGGTGCCAGCGGCCCCGAGGGCCAGGGCGGTCGGCCATCTTTGGTGCTGGGCAGAGGGAGGGAGGGCCCAGGGCGGGGCCCAGGGGCAAAGGGACGGTGGTCGGCGGGAAGGAAGAGAAGGCCCTGCGGAGCTGGAGTGCAGCCCAGGGCTGGTGGGAGAAGGTGTAGGCGTGCCCAGTCACCAGGGGGAGCCGGTTGTCCGGCGGCTTGGGCATCCAGGGCGGCCCAAGGGAATGGCGAGGGGCGGCGGCATGAGGGCCCCAAGGCCAGGAACCAGGGAGTGCACGCATGGGAGGCAGGGTCAACTCCCGCACGCCCTCCCCCGGCCCCAACGCCCCCCCAGTCCTCGCCACCTTCGCCCACTCCCTCCCTCCGTTGCGGCTGTCCTCTCTGCTGCCTCAACCTCCCCACCCCGTTCCCATCGCCGCCCAGCGAGCCCCACTGGTTCCTGTGAGGGTGGGCCTTGTTGCTTGGAGTTGGAGGAGCTGGGTTGGAGCCGCCAGTCCCTGCAGCGGGCGGCTCCAGCGGGCCTGTGAATCGCCGTGGGGTGCCCGGGAGTAAGGGGGCAGCGGAGCAAGGGATGTTTGGAGGAAGGCTTGCTGGGCAAAGGGGGGCGGTGGAGGCACAGGGAGAAGAAGGGAGGCCGAAGGAGAAAGAAAAAAGCCAAGAAAGTAGCCTCAGAACCAGAGTCCAGGGCACCCGGGAACGGTCTCCCATCCAAGTCCTGACCGGATCCGACCCTGCTTAGCTTCCAAGAGCAGAAGAGATGCGCTGCCATCAGGCCACTAGGGCCATAGGCCTGAGAGGCTGCTGCTGCGACCCACATCAGACTGCTCTGGGCCTCCGGGCCCCAGCGTGCTCCTCTTGTCACCCCTCCACCTGCCCTGTGCTTTGCTCCTGCGTGCCTGCGAGCCTGCCTTGGGGTGAGGCGCCTCCAGCATCTCAGAGTCGCAGAAGTCCTGGCGATCTCCCCAAGTGTCTCTGGACTTCCCAGCAGGACCGCCCCCTCCGCCGCCGCTCCCGCCGCCGCCTCCTCCTCCTCCTCCTCCTCCTCCTCCTCCTCCTCCTCCCCCGCCGCCACCGCCGCCTCCGCCGCCGCTGTCGTTTGGAACCCGAGATGCCTAGGGGGGGCGTTCGGTCTTGGAGGCAGGCATGCGGAGTGTTCTCAGCGCCCCCAACTCCCCAACCGCAGCCCTGGGTCTAGCGTGGCAAGCCACCCCGCCTTGCTCAATGGCGGCCCGAAGTCAAGGGCGCCACCAGAGACCCTGGGCAGCAGTCCACCGCCGTGGCCCGTCCCCCTCTAACCTTCCCGTGACACCCCCCCCCACGAACCCCCCATCACCAGGACAGGACTGAGAGATACGGGAGCCCGGCTGACATAGACAGACACAAAGACACACAGGGAAAGCCAGAGATACGCACGGAGGGGTAGTCGGAGCGAGAGAGGAAGAGAGAGACACGGGGAGACCGAGGATCCAACACACAGACCCGCACTGAACCCCCGAACAGACACACAGAGATCCTGACCTGGATGCGGATGGGGACACGGAAAGGGACAGCCTCGCCGGTGCACGCAAGGGACCCAGACACACACCACACACACCGGAGGCTGTGTTGGCGAGGCAGCTAGCCTCTGGGGGTGTGGTGGAGCTTGGCCAGGTTTTGGCAAGCTGACCGCGCCCTGGTGCTGCTAGAGGAGCCCCTCGGAGCGCCAGGAAGCACAGCCAAGTTGCCTGGAATCCCCTTCTGCTCCCATGCCTGCCCAGCAACTACACTGGCCTGGGGGCATGCGGGGGACTCTTTCCTTGGTCTCGTCGTTTATTTGGGGGTACCCCTCGACGCCGACGCCGTGGTGCCGGGCGCGACCCCACTGCCTTGCTGAGGGAGCGGGCCTCGCTGTTAGGTGCGCTGCTGTGGGGAGAAGGACTTAGGCTCAGGGTGCCAGCGGCCCCAAGGTCCAGGGCGGTCGGCCATCTTTGGTGCTGGGCAGAGGGAGCGAGGGCCCAGGGCGGGGCCCAGGGGCAAAGGGACGGTGGTCGGCGGGAAGGAAGAGAAGGCCCTGCGGGGCTGGAGCGCAGCGCAGGGCTGGTGGGAGAAGGTGTAGGCGTGCCCAGTCACCAGGGGGAGCCTGTTGTCCGGTGGCTTGGGCATCCAGGGCGACCCAAGGGAAAGGCGAGGGGCGGCGGCATGAGGGCCCCAAGGGCAGGAACGAGGGAGGGCACGCATGGGAGGCAGGGTGAACTCCCGCACGCGCTCCCCCCTCCCCATCGCCCCCCAGTCCTCGCCACCTTCGCCCACTCCCTCCCTCCGTAGCGGCTGCCCTCTCTGAGGCCTCAGCCTCCACACCCCGTTCCCATCGCCCCCCAGCGAGCCCCACTGGTTCCTGTGAGGGTGGGCCTTGTGACTTGGAGTTGGAGGAGCTGGATTCGAGCCGCCTGTCGCTGCAGCGGGCGGCTCCAGCGGGCCTATGAACCGCCGTGGGGTGCCCGGGGGTAAGGGGGCAACGGGGCAAGGGATGTTTGGAGGAAGGCTTGCTGGGCAAAGGGGGGCGGTGGAGGCACAGGGAGAAGAAGGGAGGCCGAAGGAGAAAGAAAAAAGCCAAGAAAGTAGCCTCAGAACAAGAGTGCAGGGCACCCGGGAACGGTCTCCCATCCAAGTCCTGAGCGGATCCGACCCTGCTTAGCTTCCAAGAGCAGAAGAGATGCGCTGCCATCAGGCCGCTAGGGCCAAAGGCCTGAGAGGCTGATGCTGCGACTCCCAGCAGACTGCTCTTGGCCTCCGAGCCCCAGCGTGCTCCTCTCGTCAACCCCTCCGCCTGCCCTGGCCTTGGCTCCTGCGTGCCTGCGCGCCTGCCTTGGGGTGAGGCGCCTCCAGCATCTCAGAGTCGCAGAAGTCCCGGCGATCTCCCCAACTGTCTCTGGACTTCCCAGCCGGACCGCCCCCTCCGCCGCCGCTCCCGCCGCCGTCGCCTCCTCCTACGCCGCCGCCGCCGCCGCCACTGTGGTTTGGAACCCGAGATGCCTAGGGGGGGCGTTCGGTCTTGGAGGCAGGCATGCGGAGTGTTCACAGCGCCCCGAACTCCCCAACCAGAGACCCTGGGCAGCAGTCCACCCCCGTGGCCCCACCCCCGCCAACCTTCCCCTGACAACCCCCCACGCACCCCCCATCACCAGGACAGGACTGAGAGATACGGGAGCCCGGCTGACAGAGACAGACACACAGACACACAGGGAAAGACAGAGAGGCACACGGAGGGGTAGTCGGAGCGAGAGAGGAAGAGAGAGACACGGGGAGAACGAGGATCCAACACACAGACCCGCACTGAACCCCCGAACAGACAGACAGAGACCCTGACCTGGATGCGGATGGGGACACGGAAAGGGACGGACTCGCCGGTGCACGCAAGGGACCCAGACACACACCACACACACCGGAGGCTGTGTTGGCGAGGCAGCTAGCCTCTGGGGGTGTGGTGGAGCTTGGCCAGGTTTTGGCAAGCTGACCGCGCCCTGGTGCTGCTAGAGGAGCCCCTCGGAGCGCCAGGAAGCACAGCCAAGTTGCCTGGAATCCCCTTCTGCTCCCATGCCTGCCCAGCAACCACACTGGCCTGGGGGCATGCGGGGGACTCTTTCCTTGGTCTCGTCGTTTATTTGGGGGTACCCCTCGACGCCGACGCCGTGGTGCCGGGCGCGCCCCCACTGCCTTGCTGAGGGAGCGGGCCTTGCTGTTAGCTGCGCTGCTGTGGGGAGAAGGACTTCGGCCCAGGGTGCCAGCGGCCCCGAGGGCCAGGGCGGTCGGCCATTTTGGTGCTGGGCAGAGGGAGGGAGGGCCCAGGGCGGGGCCCAGGGGCAAAGGGACGGTGGTCGGCGGGAAGGAAGAGAAGGCCCTGCGGGGCTGGAGCGCAGCCCAGGGCTGGTGGGAGAAGGTGTAGGCGTGCCCAGTCACCAGGGGGAGCCGGTTGTTCGGCGGCTTGGGCATCCAGGGCGGCCCAAGGGAATGGCGAGGGGCGGCGGCATGAGGGCCCCAAGGCCAGGAACCAGGGAGTGCACGCATGGGAGGCAGGGTGAACTCCCGCCCGCGCTCCCCCCGCCCCATCGCCCCCCCAGTCCTCGCCACCTTCGCCCACTCCCTCCCTCCGAAGCGGCAGCCCTCTCTGCCGCCTCAGCCTCCCCACCCCCTTCCCATCGCCCCCCCGCGAGCCCCACTGGTTCCTGTGAGGGTGGGCCTTGTGATTTGGAGTTGGAGGAGCTGGGTTGGAGCCGCCTGTCGCTGCAGCGGGCGGCTCCAGCGGGCCTGTGAACCGCCGTGGGGTGCCCGGGGGTAAGGGGGCAACGGGGCAAGGGATGTTTGGAGGAAGGCTTGCTGGGCAAAGGGGGGCGGTGGAGGCACAGGGAGAAGAAGGGAGGCCGAAGGAGAAAGAAAAAAGCCAAGAAAGTAGCCTCAGAACAAGAGTGCAGGGCACCCGGGAACGGTCTCCCATCCAAGTCCTGAGCGGATCCGACCCTGCTTAGCTTCCAAGAGCAGAAGAGATGCGCTGCCATCAGGCCGCTAGGGCCAGAGGCCTGAGAGGCTGCTGCTGCGACCCACAGCAGACTGCTCTGGGCCTCCGAGCCCCAGCGTGCTCCTCTCGTCAACCCCTCCGCCTGCCCTGGCCTTGGCTCCTGCGTGCCTGCGAGCCTGCCTTGGGGTGAGGCGCCTCCAGCATCTCAGAGTCCCAGAAGTCCCGGCGATCTCCCCAACTGTCTCTGGACTTCCCAGCCGGACCGCCCCCTCCGCCGCCGCTCCCGCCGCCGCCGCCTCCTCCTACGCCGCCGCCGCCGCCGCCACTGCCACTGTGGTTTGGAACCCGAGATGCCTAGGGGGGGCGTTCGGTCTTGGAGGCAGGCATGCGGAGTGTTCACAGCGCCCCGAACTCCCCAACCAGAGACCCTGGGCAGCAGTCCACCCCCGTGGCCCCTCCCCCGCCAACCTTCCCCTGACACCCCCCCCACGCACCCCCCATCACCAGGACAGGACTGAGCGATACGGGAGCCCGGCTGACAGAGACAGACACACAGACACACAGGGAAAGACAGACAGGCACACGGAGGGGTAGTCGGAGCGAGAGAGGAAGAGAGAGACACGGGGAGAACGAGGATCCAACACTCAGACCCGCACTGAACCCCCGAACAGACACACAGAGACCCTGACCTGGATGCGGATGGGGATACGGAAAGGGACGGACTCGCCGGTGCACGCAAGGGACCCAGACACACACCACACACACCGGAGGCTGTGTTGGCGAGGCAGCTAGGCTCTGGGGGTGTGGTGGAGCTTGGCCAGGTTTTGGCAAGCTGACCGCGCCCTGGTGCTGCTAGAGGAGCCCCTCGGAGCGCCAGGAAGCACAGCCAAGTTGCCTGGAATCCCCTTCTGCTCCCATGCCTGCCCAGCAACCACACTGGCCTGGGGGCATGCGGGGGACTCTTTCCTTGGTCTCGTCGTTTATTTGGGGGTACCCCTCGACGCCGACGCCGTGGTGCCGGGCGCGCCCCCACTGCCTTGCTGAGGGAGGGGGCCTTGCTGTTAGCTGCGCTGCTGTGGGGAGAAAGACTTCGGCCCAGGGTGCCAGCGGCCCCGAGGGCCAGGGCGGTCGGCCATCTTTGGTGCTGGGCAGAGGGAGGGAGGGCCCAGGGCGGGGCCCAGGGGCAAAGGGACGGTGGTCGGCGGGAAGGAAGAGAAGGCCCTGCGGAGCTGGAGTGCAGCCCAGGGCTGGTGGGAGAAGGTGTAGGCGTGCCCAGTCACCAGGGGGAGCCGGTTGTCCGGCGGCTTGGGCATCCAGGGCGGCCCAAGGGAATGGCGAGGGGCGGCGGCATGAGGGCCCCAAGGCCAGGAACCAGGGAGTGCACGCATGGGAGGCAGGGTCAACTCCCGCACGCCCTCCCCCGGCCCCAACGCCCCCCCAGTCCTCGCCACCTTCGCCCACTCCCTCCCTCCGTTGCGGCTGTCCTCTCTGCTGCCTCAACCTCCCCACCCCGTTCCCATCGCCGCCCAGCGAGCCCCACTGGTTCCTGTGAGGGTGGGCCTTGTTGCTTGGAGTTGGAGGAGCTGGGTTGGAGCCGCCAGTCCCTGCAGCGGGCGGCTCCAGCGGGCCTGTGAATCGCCGTGGGGTGCCCGGGAGTAAGGGGGCAGCGGAGCAAGGGATGTTTGGAGGAAGGCTTGCTGGGCAAAGGGGGGCGGTGGAGGCACAGGGAGAAGAAGGGAGGCCGAAGGAGAAAGAAAAAAGCCAAGAAAGTAGCCTCAGAACCAGAGTCCAGGGCACCCGGGAACGGTCTCCCATCCAAGTCCTGACCGGATCCGACCCTGCTTAGCTTCCAAGAGCAGAAGAGATGCGCTGCCATCAGGCCACTAGGGCCATAGGCCTGAGAGGCTGCTGCTGCGACCCACATCAGACTGCTCTGGGCCTCCGGGCCCCAGCGTGCTCCTCTTGTCACCCCTCCACCTGCCCTGTGCTTTGCTCCTGCGTGCCTGCGAGCCTGCCTTGGGGTGAGGCGCCTCCAGCATCTCAGAGTCGCAGAAGTCCTGGCGATCTCCCCAAGTGTCTCTGGACTTCCCAGCAGGACCGCCCCCTCCGCCGCCGCTCCCGCCGCCTCCTCCTCCTCCTCCTCCTCCTCCTCCTCCTCCTCCTCCCCCGCCGCCACCGCCGCCTCCGCCGCCGCTGTCGTTTGGAACCCGAGATGCCTAGGGGGGGCGTTCGGTCTTGGAGGCAGGCATGCGGAGTGTTCTCAGCGCCCCCAACTCCCCAACCGCAGCCCTGGGTCTAGCGTGGCAAGCCACCCCGCCTTGCTCAATGGCGGCCCGAAGTCAAGGGCGCCACCAGAGACCCTGGGCAGCAGTCCACCGCCGTGGCCCGTCCCCCTCTAACCTTCCCGTGACACCCCCCCCCACGAACCCCCCATCACCAGGACAGGACTGAGAGATACGGGAGCCCGGCTGACATAGACAGACACAAAGACACACAGGGAAAGCCAGAGATACGCACGGAGGGGTAGTCGGAGCGAGAGAGGAAGAGAGAGACACGGGGAGACCGAGGATCCAACACACAGACCCGCACTGAACCCCCGAACAGACACACAGAGATCCTGACCTGGATGCGGATGGGGACACGGAAAGGGACAGCCTCGCCGGTGCACGCAAGGGACCCAGACACACACCACACACACCGGAGGCTGTGTTGGCGAGGCAGCTAGCCTCTGGGGGTGTGGTGGAGCTTGGCCAGGTTTTGGCAAGCTGACCGCGCCCTGGTGCTGCTAGAGGAGCCCCTCGGAGCGCCAGGAAGCACAGCCAAGTTGCCTGGAATCCCCTTCTGCTCCCATGCCTGCCCAGCAACTACACTGGCCTGGGGGCATGCGGGGGACTCTTTCCTTGGTCTCGTCGTTTATTTGGGGGTACCCCTCGACGCCGACGCCGTGGTGCCGGGCGCGCCCCCACTGCCTTGCTGAGGGAGCGGGCCTCGCTGTTAGGTGCGCTGCTGTGGGGAGAAGGACTTAGGCTCAGGGTGCCAGCGGCCCCAAGGTCCAGGGCGGTCGGCCATCTTTGGTGCTGGGCAGAGGGAGCGAGGGCCCAGGGCGGGGCCCAGGGGCAAAGGGACGGTGGTCGGCGGGAAGGAAGAGAAGGCCCTGCGGGGCTGGAGCGCAGCGCAGGGCTGGTGGGAGAAGGTGTAGGCGTGCCCAGTCACCAGGGGGAGCCTGTTGTCCGGTGGCTTGGGCATCCAGGGCGACCCAAGGGAAAGGCGAGGGGCGGCGGCATGAGGGCCCCAAGGGCAGGAACGAGGGAGGGCACGCATGGGAGGCAGGGTGAACTCCCGCACGCGCTCCCCCCTCCCCATCGCCCCCCAGTCCTCGCCACCTTCGCCCACTCCCTCCCTCCGTAGCGGCTGCCCTCTCTGAGGCCTCAGCCTCCACACCCCGTTCCCATCGCCCCCCAGCGAGCCCCACTGGTTCCTGTGAGGGTGGGCCTTGTGACTTGGAGTTGGAGGAGCTGGATTCGAGCCGCCTGTCGCTGCAGCGGGCGGCTCCAGCGGGCCTATGAACCGCCGTGGGGTGCCCGGGGGTAAGGGGGCAACGGGGCAAGGGATGTTTGGAGGAAGGCTTGCTGGGCAAAGGGGGGCGGTGGAGGCACAGGGAGAAGAAGGGAGGCCGAAGGAGAAAGAAAAAAGCCAAGAAAGGAGCCTCAGAACAAGAGTGCAGGGCACCCGGGAACGGTCTCCCATCCAAGTCCTGAGCGGATCCGACCCTGCTTAGCTTCCAAGAGCAGAAGAGATGCGCTGCCATCAGGCCGCTAGGGCCAAAGGCCTGAGAGGCTGATGCTGCGACTCCCAGCAGACTGCTCTTGGCCTCCGAGCCCCAGCGTGCTCCTCTCGTCAACCCCTCCGCCTGCCCTGGCCTTGGCTCCTGCGTGCCTGCGCGCCTGCCTTGGGGTGAGGCGCCTCCAGCATCTCAGAGTCGCAGAAGTCCCGGCGATCTCCCCAACTGTCTCTGGACTTCCCAGCCGGACCGCCCCCTCCGCCGCCGCTCCCGCCGCCGTCGCCTCCTCCTACGCCGCCGCCGCCGCCGCCGCCGCCACTGTGGTTTGGAACCCGAGATGCCTAGGGGGGGCGTTCGGTCTTGGAGGCAGGCATGCGGAGTGTTCACAGCGCCCCGAACTCCCCAACCAGAGACCCTGGGCAGCAGTCCACCCCCGTGGCCCCACCCCCGCCAACCTTCCCCTGACAACCCCCCACGCACCCCCCATCACCAGGACAGGACTGAGAGATACGGGAGCCCGGCTGACAGAGACAGACACACAGACACACAGGGAAAGACAGAGAGGCACACGGAGGGGTAGTCGGAGCGAGAGAGGAAGAGAGAGACACGGGGAGAACGAGGATCCAACACACAGACCCGCACTGAACCCCCGAACAGACAGACAGAGACCCTGACCTGGATGCGGATGGGGACACGGAAAGGGACGGACTCGCCGGTGCACGCAAGGGACCCAGACACACACCACACACACCGGAGGCTGTGTTGGCGAGGCAGCTAGCCTCTGGGGGTGTGGTGGAGCTTGGCCAGGTTTTGGCAAGCTGACCTCGCCCTGGTGCTGCTAGAGGAGCCCCTCGGAGCGCCAGGAAGCACAGCCAAGTTGCCTGGAATCCCCTTCTGCTCCCATGCCTGCCCAGCAACCACACTGGCCTGGGGGCATGCGGGGGACTCTTTCCTTGGTCTCGTCGTTTATTTGGGGGTACCCCTCGACGCCGACGCCGTGGTGCCGGGCGCGCCCCCACTGCCTTGCTGAGGGAGCGGGCCTTGCTGTTAGCTGCGCTGCTGTGGGGAGAAGGACTTCGGCCCAGGGTGCCAGCGGCCCCGAGGGCCAGGGCGGTCGGCCATTTTGGTGCAGGGCAGAGGGAGGGAGGGCCCAGGGCGGGGCCCAGGGGCAAAGGGACGGTGGTCGGCGGGAAGGAAGAGAAGGCCCTGCGGGGCTGGAGCGCAGCCCAGGGCTGGTGGGAGAAGGTGTAGGCGTGCCCAGTCACCAGGGGGAGCCGGTTGTTCGGCGGCTTGGGCATCCAGGGCGGCCCAAGGGAATGGCGAGGGGCGGCGGCATGAGGGCCCCAAGGCCAGGAACCAGGGAGTGCACGCATGGGAGGCAGGGTGAACTCCCGCACGCGCTCCCCCCGCCCCATCGCCCCCCCAGTCCTCGCCACCTTCGCCCACTCCCTCCCTCCGAAGCGGCAGCCCTCTCTGCCGCCTCAGCCTCCCCACCCCCTTCCCATCGCCCCCCCGCGAGCCCCACTGGTTCCTGTGAGGGTGGGCCTTGAGACTTGGAGTTGGAGGAGCTGGGTTGGAGCCGCCTGTCGCTGTAGCGGGCGGCTCCAGCGGGCCTGTGAACCGCCGTGGGGTGCCCGGGGGTAAGGGGGCAACGGGGCAAGGGATGTTTGGAGGAAGGCTTGCTGGGCAAAGGGGGACGGTGGAGGCACAGGGAGAAGAAGGGAGGCCGAAGGAGAAAGAAAAAAGCCAAGAAAGTAGCCTCAGAACAAGAGTGCAGGGCACCCGGGAACGGTCTCCCATCCAAGTCCTGAGCGGATCCGACCCTGCTTAGCTTCCAAGAGCAGAAGAGATGCGCTGCCATCAGGCCGCTAGGGCCAGAGGCCTGAGAGGCTGCTGCTGCGACCCACAGCAGACTGCTCTGGGCCTCCGAGCCCCAGCGTGCTCCTCTCGTCAACCCCTCCGCCTGCCCTGGCCTTGGCTCCTGCGTGCCTGCGAGCCTGCCTTGGGGTGAGGCGCCTCCAGCATCTCAGAGTCCCAGAAGTCCCGGCGATCTCCCCAACTGTCTCTGGACTTCCCAGCCGGACCGCCCCCTCCGCCGCCGCTCCCGCCGCCGCCGCCTCCTCCTACGCCGCCGCCGCCGCCGCCACTGCCACTGTGGTTTGGAACCCGAGATGCCTAGGGGGGGCGTTCGGTCTTGGAGGCAGGCATGCGGAGTGTTCACAGCGCCCCGAACTCCCCAACCAGAGACCCTGGGCAGCAGTCCACCCCCGTGGCCCCTCCCCCGCCAACCTTCCCCTGACACCCCCCCCACGCACCCCCCATCACCAGGACAGGACTGAGCGATACGGGAGCCCGGCTGACAGAGACAGACACACAGACACACAGGGAAAGACAGACAGGCACACGGAGGGGTAGTCGGAGCGAGAGAGGAAGAGAGAGACACGGGGAGAACGAGGATCCAACACTCAGACCCGCACTGAACCCCCGAACAGACACACAGAGACCCTGACCTGGATGCGGATGGGGATACGGAAAGGGACGGACTCGCCGGTGCACGCAAGGGACCCAGACACACACCACACACACCGGAGGCTGTGTTGGCGAGGCAGCTAGGCTCTGGGGGTGTGGTGGAGCTTGGCCAGGTTTTGGCAAGCTCACCGCGCCCTGGTGCTGCTAGAGGAGCCCCTCGGAGCGCCAGGAAGCACAGCCAAGTTGCCTGGAATCCCCTTCTGCTCCCATGCCTGCCCAGCAACCACACTGGCCTGGGGGCATGCGGGGGACTCTTTCCTTGGTCTCGTCGTTTATTTGGGGGTACCCCTCGACGCCGACGCCGTGGTGCCGGGCGCGCCCCCACTGCCTTGCTGAGGGAGGGGGCCTTGCTGTTAGCTGCGCTGCTGTGGGGAGAAAGACTTCGGCCCAGGGTGCCAGCGGCCCCGAGGGCCAGGGCGGTCGGCCATCTTTGGTGCTGGGCAGAGGGAGGGAGGGCCCAGGGCGGGGCCCAGGGGCAAAGGGACGGTGGTCGGCGGGAAGGAAGAGAAGGCCCTGCGGAGCTGGAGTGCAGCCCAGGGCTGGTGGGAGAAGGTGTAGGCGTGCCCAGTCACCAGGGGGAGCCGGTTGTCCGGCGGCTTGGGCATCCAGGGCGGCCCAAGGGAATGGCGAGGGGCGGCGGCATGAGGGCCCCAAGGCCAGGAACCAGGGAGTGCACGCATGGGAGGCAGGGTCAACTCCCGCACGCCCTCCCCCGGCCCCAACGCCCCCCCAGTCCTCGCCACCTTCGCCCACTCCCTCCCTCCGTTGCGGCTGTCCTCTCTGCTGCCTCAACCTCCCCACCCCGTTCCCATCGCCGCCCAGCGAGCCCCACTGGTTCCTGTGAGGGTGGGCCTTGTTGCTTGGAGTTGGAGGAGCTGGGTTGGAGCCGCCAGTCCCTGCAGCGGGCGGCTCCAGCGGGCCTGTGAATCGCCGTGGGGTGCCCGGGAGTAAGGGGGCAGCGGAGCAAGGGATGTTTGGAGGAAGGCTTGCTGGGCAAAGGGGGGCGGTGGAGGCACAGGGAGAAGAAGGGAGGCCGAAGGAGAAAGAAAAAAGCCAAGAAAGTAGCCTCAGAACCAGAGTCCAGGGCACCCGGGAACGGTCTCCCATCCAAGTCCTGACCGGATCCGACCCTGCTTAGCTTCCAAGAGCAGAAGAGATGCGCTGCCATCAGGCCACTAGGGCCATAGGCCTGAGAGGCTGCTGCTGCGACCCACATCAGACTGCTCTGGGCCTCCGGGCCCCAGCGTGCTCCTCTTGTCACCCCTCCACCTGCCCTGTGCTTTGCTCCTGCGTGCCTGCGAGCCTGCCTTGGGGTGAGGCGCCTCCAGCATCTCAGAGTCGCAGAAGTCCTGGCGATCTCCCCAAGTGTCTCTGGACTTCCCAGCAGGACCGCCCCCTCCGCCGCCGCTCCCGCCGCCGCCTCCTCCTCCTCCTCCTCCTCCTCCTCCTCCTCCTCCCCCGCCGCCACCGCCGCCTCCGCCGCCGCTGTCGTTTGGAACCCGAGATGCCTAGGGGGGGCGTTCGGTCTTGGAGGCAGGCATGCGGAGTGTTCTCAGCGCCCCCAACTCCCCAACCGCAGCCCTGGGTCTAGCGTGGCAAGCCACCCCGCCTTGCTCAATGGCGGCCCGAAGTCAAGGGCGCCACCAGAGACCCTGGGCAGCAGTCCACCGCCGTGGCCCGTCCCCCTCTATCCTTCCCGTGACACCCCTCCCCCACGAACCCCCCATCACCAGGACAGGACTGAGAGATACGGGAGCCCGGCTGACATAGACAGACACAAAGACACACAGGGAAAGCCAGAGATACGCACGGAGGGGTAGTCGGAGCGAGAGAGGAAGAGAGAGACACGGGGAGACCGAGGATCCAACACACAGACCCGCACTGAACCCCCGAACAGACACACAGAGATCCTGACCTGGATGCGGATGGGGACACGGAAAGGGACAGCCTCGCCGGTGCACGCAAGGGACCCAGACACACACCACACACACCGGAGGCTGTGTTGGCGAGGCAGCTAGCCTCTGGGGGTGTGGTGGAGCTTGGCCAGGTTTTGGCAAGCTGACCGCGCCCTGGTGCTGCTAGAGGAGCCCCTCGGAGCGCCAGGAAGCACAGCCAAGTTGCCTGGAATCCCCTTCTGCTCCCATGCCTGCCCAGCAACTACACTGGCCTGGGGGCATGCGGGGGACTCTTTCCTTGGTCTCGTCGTTTATTTGGGGGTACCCCTCGACGCCGACGCCGTGGTGCCGGGCGCGCCCCCACTGCCTTGCTGAGGGAGCGGGCCTCGCTGTTAGGTGCGCTGCTGTGGGGAGAAGGACTTAGGCTCAGGGTGCCAGCGGCCCCAAGGTCCAGGGCGGTCGGCCATCTTTGGTGCTGGGCAGAGGGAGCGAGGGCCCAGGGCGGGGCCCAGGGGCAAAGGGACGGTGGTCGGCGGGAAGGAAGAGAAGGCCCTGCGGGGCTGGAGCGCAGCGCAGGGCTGGTGGGAGAAGGTGTAGGCGTGCCCAGTCACCAGGGGGAGCCTGTTGTCCGGTGGCTTGGGCATCCAGGGCGACCCAAGGGAAAGGCGAGGGGCGGCGGCATGAGGGCCCCAAGGGCAGGAACGAGGGAGGGCACGCATGGGAGGCAGGGTGAACTCCCGCACGCGCTCCCCCCTCCCCATCGCCCCCCAGTCCTCGCCACCTTCGCCCACTCCCTCCCTCCGTAGCGGCTGCCCTCTCTGAGGCCTCAGCCTCCACACCCCGTTCCCATCGCCCCCCAGCGAGCCCCACTGGTTCCTGTGAGGGTGGGCCTTGTGACTTGGAGTTGGAGGAGCTGGATTCGAGCCGCCTGTCGCTGCAGCGGGCGGCTCCAGCGGGCCTATGAACCGCCGTGGGGTGCCCGGGGGTAAGGGGGCAACGGGGCAAGGGATGTTTGGAGGAAGGCTTGCTGGGCAAAGGGGGGCGGTGGAGGCACAGGGAGAAGAAGGGAGGCCGAAGGAGAAAGAAAAAAGCCAAGAAAGGAGCCTCAGAACAAGAGTGCAGGGCACCCGGGAACGGTCTCCCATCCAAGTCCTGAGCGGATCCGACCCTGCTTAGCTTCCAAGAGCAGAAGAGATGCGCTGCCATCAGGCCGCTAGGGCCAAAGGCCTGAGAGGCTGATGCTGCGACTCCCAGCAGACTGCTCTTGGCCTCCGAGCCCCAGCGTGCTCCTCTCGTCAACCCCTCCGCCTGCCCTGGCCTTGGCTCCTGCGTGCCTGCGCGCCTGCCTTGGGGTGAGGCGCCTCCAGCATCTCAGAGTCGCAGAAGTCCCGGCGATCTCCCCAACTGTCTCTGGACTTCCCAGCCGGACCGCCCCCTCCGCCGCCGCTCCCGCCGCCGTCGCCTCCTCCTACGCCGCCGCCGCCGCCGCCGCCGCCACTGTGGTTTGGAACCCGAGATGCCTAGGGGGGGCGTTCGGTCTTGGAGGCAGGCATGCGGAGTGTTCACAGCGCCCCGAACTCCCCAACCAGAGACCCTGGGCAGCAGTCCACCCCCGTGGCCCCACCCCCGCCAACCTTCCCCTGACAACCCCCCACGCACCCCCCATCACCAGGACAGGACTGAGAGATACGGGAGCCCGGCTGACAGAGACAGACACACAGACACACAGGGAAAGACAGAGAGGCACACGGAGGGGTAGTCGGAGCGAGAGAGGAAGAGAGAGACACGGGGAGAACGAGGATCCAACACACAGACCCGCACTGAACCCCCGAACAGACAGACAGAGACCCTGACCTGGATGCGGATGGGGACACGGAAAGGGACGGACTCGCCGGTGCACGCAAGGGACCCAGACACACACCACACACACCGGAGGCTGTGTTGGCGAGGCAGCTAGCCTCTGGGGGTGTGGTGGAGCTTGGCCAGGTTTTGGCAAGCTGACCGCGCCCTGGTGCTGCTAGAGGAGCCCCTCGGAGCGCCAGGAAGCACAGCCAAGTTGCCTGGAATCCCCTTCTGCTCCCATGCCTGCCCAGCAACCACACTGGCCTGGGGGCATGCGGGGGACTCTTTCCTTGGTCTCGTCGTTTATTTGGGGGTACCCCTCGACGCCGACGCCGTGGTGCCGGGCGCGCCCCCACTGCCTTGCTGAGGGAGCGGGCCTTGCTGTTAGCTGCGCTGCTGTGGGGAGAAGGACTTCGGCCCAGGGTGCCAGCGGCCCCGAGGGCCAGGGCGGTCGGCCATTTTGGTGCTGGGCAGAGGGAGGGAGGGCCCAGGGCGGGGCCCAGGGGCAAAGGGACGGTGGTCGGCGGGAAGGAAGAGAAGGCCCTGCGGGGCTGGAGCGCAGCCCAGGGCTGGTGGGAGAAGGTGTAGGCGTGCCCAGTCACCAGGGGGAGCCGGTTGTTCGGCGGCTTGGGCATCCAGGGCGGCCCAAGGGAATGGCGAGGGGCGGCGGCATGAGGGCCCCAAGGCCAGGAACCAGGGAGTGCACGCATGGGAGGCAGGGTGAACTCCCGCCCGCGCTCCCCCCGCCCCATCGCCCCCCCAGTCCTCGCCACCTTCGCCCACTCCCTCCCTCCGAAGCGGCAGCCCTCTCTGCCGCCTCAGCCTCCCCACCCCCTTCCCATCGCCCCCCCGCGAGCCCCACTGGTTCCTGTGAGGGTGGGCCTTGTGACTTGGAGTTGGAGGAGCTGGGTTGGAGCCGCCTGTCGCTGCAGCGGGCGGCTCCAGCGGGCCTGTGAACCGCCGTGGGGTGCCCGGGGGTAAGGGGGCAACGGGGCAAGGGATGTTTGGAGGAAGGCTTGCTGGGCAAAGGGGGGCGGTGGAGGCACAGGGAGAAGAAGGGAGGCCGAAGGAGAAAGAAAAAAGCCAAGAAAGTAGCCTCAGAACAAGAGTGCAGGGCACCCGGGAACGGTCTCCCATCCAAGTCCTGAGCGGATCCGACCCTGCTTAGCTTCCAAGAGCAGAAGAGATGCGCTGCCATCAGGCCGCTAGGGCCAGAGGCCTGAGAGGCTGCTGCTGCGACCCACAGCAGACTGCTCTGGGCCTCCGAGCCCCAGCGTGCTCCTCTCGTCAACCCCTCCGCCTGCCCTGGCCTTGGCTCCTGCGTGCCTGCGAGCCTGCCTTGGGGTGAGGCGCCTCCAGCATCTCAGAGTCCCAGAAGTCCCGGCGATCTCCCCAACTGTCTCTGGACTTCCCAGCCGGACCGCCCCCTCCGCCGCCGCTCCCGCCGCCGCCGCCTCCTCCTACGCCGCCGCCGCCGCCGCCACTGCCACTGTGGTTTGGAACCCGAGATGCCTAGGGGGGGCGTTCGGTCTTGGAGGCAGGCATGCGGAGTGTTCACAGCGCCCCGAACTCCCCAACCAGAGACCCTGGGCAGCAGTCCACCCCCGTGGCCCCTCCCCCGCCAACCTTCCCCTGACACCCCCCCCACGCACCCCCCATCACCAGGACAGGACTGAGCGATACGGGAGCCCGGCTGACAGAGACAGACACACAGACACACAGGGAAAGACAGACAGGCACACGGAGGGGTAGTCGGAGCGAGAGAGGAAGAGAGAGACACGGGGAGAACGAGGATCCAACACTCAGACCCGCACTGAACCCCCGAACAGACACACAGAGACCCTGACCTGGATGCGGATGGGGATACGGAAAGGGACGGACTCGCCGGTGCACGCAAGGGACCCAGACACACACCACACACACCGGAGGCTGTGTTGGCGAGGCAGCTAGGCTCTGGGGGTGTGGTGGAGCTTGGCCAGGTTTTGGCAAGCTCACCGCGCCCTGGTGCTGCTAGAGGAGCCCCTCGGAGCGCCAGGAAGCACAGCCAAGTTGCCTGGAATCCCCTTCTGCTCCCATGCCTGCCCAGCAACCACACTGGCCTGGGGGCATGCGGGGGACTCTTTCCTTGGTCTCGTCGTTTATTTGGGGGTACCCCTCGACGCCGACGCCGTGGTGCCGGGCGCGCCCCCACTGCCTTGCTGAGGGAGGGGGCCTTGCTGTTAGCTGCGCTGCTGTGGGGAGAAAGACTTCGGCCCAGGGTGCCAGCGGCCCCGAGGGCCAGGGCGGTCGGCCATCTTTGGTGCTGGGCAGAGGGAGGGAGGGCCCAGGGCGGGGCCCAGGGGCAAAGGGACGGTGGTCGGCGGGAAGGAAGAGAAGGCCCTGCGGAGCTGGAGTGCAGCCCAGGGCTGGTGGGAGAAGGTGTAGGCGTGCCCAGTCACCAGGGGGAGCCGGTTGTCCGGCGGCTTGGGCATCCAGGGCGGCCCAAGGGAATGGCGAGGGGCGGCGGCATGAGGGCCCCAAGGCCAGGAACCAGGGAGTGCACGCATGGGAGGCAGGGTCAACTCCCGCACGCCCTCCCCCGGCCCCAACGCCCCCCCAGTCCTCGCCACCTTCGCCCACTCCCTCCCTCCGTTGCGGCTGTCCTCTCTGCTGCCTCAACCTCCCCACCCCGTTCCCATCGCCGCCCAGCGAGCCCCACTGGTTCCTGTGAGGGTGGGCCTTGTTGCTTGGAGTTGGAGGAGCTGGGTTGGAGCCGCCAGTCCCTGCAGCGGGCGGCTCCAGCGGGCCTGTGAATCGCCGTGGGGTGCCCGGGAGTAAGGGGGCAGCGGAGCAAGGGATGTTTGGAGGAAGGCTTGCTGGGCAAAGGGGGGCGGTGGAGGCACAGGGAGAAGAAGGGAGGCCGAAGGAGAAAGAAAAAAGCCAAGAAAGTAGCCTCAGAACCAGAGTCCAGGGCACCCGGGAACGGTCTCCCATCCAAGTCCTGACCGGATCCGACCCTGCTTAGCTTCCAAGAGCAGAAGAGATGCGCTGCCATCAGGCCACTAGGGCCATAGGCCTGAGAGGCTGCTGCTGCGACCCACATCAGACTGCTCTGGGCCTCCGGGCCCCAGCGTGCTCCTCTTGTCACCCCTCCACCTGCCCTGTGCTTTGCTCCTGCGTGCCTGCGAGCCTGCCTTGGGGTGAGGCGCCTCCAGCATCTCAGAGTCGCAGAAGTCCTGGCGATCTCCCCAAGTGTCTCTGGACTTCCCAGCAGGACCGCCCCCTCCGCCGCCGCTCCCGCCGCCGCCTCCTCCTCCTCCTCCTCCTCCTCCTCCTCCTCCTCCCCCGCCGCCACCGCCGCCTCCGCCGCCGCTGTCGTTTGGAACCCGAGATGCCTAGGGGGGGCGTTCGGTCTTGGAGGCAGGCATGCGGAGTGTTCTCAGCGCCCCCAACTCCCCAACCGCAGCCCTGGGTCTAGCGTGGCAAGCCACCCCGCCTTGCTCAATGGCGGCCCGAAGTCAAGGGCGCCACCAGAGACCCTGGGCAGCAGTCCACCGCCGTGGCCCGTCCCCCTCTAACCTTCCCGTGACACCCCCCCCCACGAACCCCCCATCACCAGGACAGGACTGAGAGATACGGGAGCCCGGCTGACATAGACAGACACAAAGACACACAGGGAAAGCCAGAGATACGCACGGAGGGGTAGTCGGAGCGAGAGAGGAAGAGAGAGACACGGGGAGACCGAGGATCCAACACACAGACCCGCACTGAACCCCCGAACAGACACACAGAGATCCTGACCTGGATGCGGATGGGGACACGGAAAGGGACAGCCTCGCCGGTGCACGCAAGGGACCCAGACACACACCACACACACCGGAGGCTGTGTTGGCGAGGCAGCTAGCCTCTGGGGGTGTGGTGGAGCTTGGCCAGGTTTTGGCAAGCTGACCGCGCCCTGGTGCTGCTAGAGGAGCCCCTCGGAGCGCCAGGAAGCACAGCCAAGTTGCCTGGAATCCCCTTCTGCTCCCATGCCTGCCCAGCAACTACACTGGCCTGGGGGCATGCGGGGGACTCTTTCCTTGGTCTCGTCGTTTATTTGGGGGTACCCCTCGACGCCGACGCCGTGGTGCCGGGCGCGCCCCCACTGCCTTGCTGAGGGAGCGGGCCTCGCTGTTAGGTGCGCTGCTGTGGGGAGAAGGACTTAGGCTCAGGGTGCCAGCGGCCCCA
Source organism: Mirounga angustirostris (assembly GCF_029215605.1). Classification (NCBI taxonomy): domain Eukaryota; kingdom Metazoa; phylum Chordata; class Mammalia; order Carnivora; family Phocidae; genus Mirounga; species Mirounga angustirostris. The sequence continues at coordinate 102,583 of NW_026991835.1, forward strand.
AGGTCCAGGGCGGTCGGCCATCTTTGGTGCTGGGCAGAGGGAGCGAGGGCCCAGGGCGGGGCCCAGGGGCAAAGGGACGGTGGTCGGCGGGAAGGAAGAGAAGGCCCTGCGGGGCTGGAGCGCAGCGCAGGGCTGGTGGGAGAAGGTGTAGGCGTGCCCAGTCACCAGGGGGAGCCTGTTGTCCGGTGGCTTGGGCATCCAGGGCGACCCAAGGGAAAGGCGAGGGGCGGCGGCATGAGGGCCCCAAGGGCAGGAACGAGGGAGGGCACGCATGGGAGGCAGGGTGAACTCCCGCACGCGCTCCCCCCTCCCCATCGCCCCCCAGTCCTCGCCACCTTCGCCCACTCCCTCCCTCCGTAGCGGCTGCCCTCTCTGAGGCCTCAGCCTCCACACCCCGTTCCCATCGCCCCCCAGCGAGCCCCACTGGTTCCTGTGAGGGTGGGCCTTGTGACTTGGAGTTGGAGGAGCTGGATTCGAGCCGCCTGTCGCTGCAGCGGGCGGCTCCAGCGGGCCTATGAACCGCCGTGGGGTGCCCGGGGGTAAGGGGGCAACGGGGCAAGGGATGTTTGGAGGAAGGCTTGCTGGGCAAAGGGGGGCGGTGGAGGCACAGGGAGAAGAAGGGAGGCCGAAGGAGAAAGAAAAAAGCCAAGAAAGTAGCCTCAGAACAAGAGTGCAGGGCACCCGGGAACGGTCTCCCATCCAAGTCCTGAGCGGATCCGACCCTGCTTAGCTTCCAAGAGCAGAAGAGATGCGCTGCCATCAGGCCGCTAGGGCCAAAGGCCTGAGAGGCTGATGCTGCGACTCCCAGCAGACTGCTCTTGGCCTCCGAGCCCCAGCGTGCTCCTCTCGTCAACCCCTCCGCCTGCCCTGGCCTTGGCTCCTGCGTGCCTGCGCGCCTGCCTTGGGGTGAGGCGCCTCCAGCATCTCAGAGTCGCAGAAGTCCCGGCGATCTCCCCAACTGTCTCTGGACTTCCCAGCCGGACCGCCCCCTCCGCCGCCGCTCCCGCCGCCGTCGCCTCCTCCTACGCCGCCGCCGCCGCCGCCACTGTGGTTTGGAACCCGAGATGCCTAGGGGGGGCGTTCGGTCTTGGAGGCAGGCATGCGGAGTGTTCACAGCGCCCCGAACTCCCCAACCAGAGACCCTGGGCAGCAGTCCACCCCCGTGGCCCCACCCCCGCCAACCTTCCCCTGACAACCCCCCACGCACCCCCCATCACCAGGACAGGACTGAGAGATACGGGAGCCCGGCTGACAGAGACAGACACACAGACACACAGGGAAAGACAGAGAGGCACACGGAGGGGTAGTCGGAGCGAGAGAGGAAGAGAGAGACACGGGGAGAACGAGGATCCAACACACAGACCCGCACTGAACCCCCGAACAGACAGACAGAGACCCTGACCTGGATGCGGATGGGGACACGGAAAGGGACGGACTCGCCGGTGCACGCAAGGGACCCAGACACACACCACACACACCGGAGGCTGTGTTGGCGAGGCAGCTAGCCTCTGGGGGTGTGGTGGAGCTTGGCCAGGTTTTGGCAAGCTGACCTCGCCCTGGTGCTGCTAGAGGAGCCCCTCGGAGCGCCAGGAAGCACAGCCAAGTTGCCTGGAATCCCCTTCTGCTCCCATGCCTGCCCAGCAACCACACTGGCCTGGGGGCATGCGGGGGACTCTTTCCTTGGTCTCGTCGTTTATTTGGGGGTACCCCTCGACGCCGACGCCGTGGTGCCGGGCGCGCCCCCACTGCCTTGCTGAGGGAGCGGGCCTTGCTGTTAGCTGCGCTGCTGTGGGGAGAAGGACTTCGGCCCAGGGTGCCAGCGGCCCCGAGGGCCAGGGCGGTCGGCCATTTTGGTGCAGGGCAGAGGGAGGGAGGGCCCAGGGCGGGGCCCAGGGGCAAAGGGACGGTGGTCGGCGGGAAGGAAGAGAAGGCCCTGCGGGGCTGGAGCGCAGCCCAGGGCTGGTGGGAGAAGGTGTAGGCGTGCCCAGTCACCAGGGGGAGCCGGTTGTTCGGCGGCTTGGGCATCCAGGGCGGCCCAAGGGAATGGCGAGGGGCGGCGGCATGAGGGCCCCAAGGCCAGGAACCAGGGAGTGCACGCATGGGAGGCAGGGTGAACTCCCGCACGCGCTCCCCCCGCCCCATCGCCCCCCCAGTCCTCGCCACCTTCGCCCACTCCCTCCCTCCGAAGCGGCAGCCCTCTCTGCCGCCTCAGCCTCCCCACCCCCTTCCCATCGCCCCCCCGCGAGCCCCACTGGTTCCTGTGAGGGTGGGCCTTGAGACTTGGAGTTGGAGGAGCTGGGTTGGAGCCGCCTGTCGCTGTAGCGGGCGGCTCCAGCGGGCCTGTGAACCGCCGTGGGGTGCCCGGGGGTAAGGGGGCAACGGGGCAAGGGATGTTTGGAGGAAGGCTTGCTGGGCAAAGGGGGACGGTGGAGGCACAGGGAGAAGAAGGGAGGCCGAAGGAGAAAGAAAAAAGCCAAGAAAGTAGCCTCAGAACAAGAGTGCAGGGCACCCGGGAACGGTCTCCCATCCAAGTCCTGAGCGGATCCGACCCTGCTTAGCTTCCAAGAGCAGAAGAGATGCGCTGCCATCAGGCCGCTAGGGCCAGAGGCCTGAGAGGCTGCTGCTGCGACCCACAGCAGACTGCTCTGGGCCTCCGAGCCCCAGCGTGCTCCTCTCGTCAACCCCTCCGCCTGCCCTGGCCTTGGCTCCTGCGTGCCTGCGAGCCTGCCTTGGGGTGAGGCGCCTCCAGCATCTCAGAGTCCCAGAAGTCCCGGCGATCTCCCCAACTGTCTCTGGACTTCCCAGCCGGACCGCCCCCTCCGCCGCCGCTCCCGCCGCCGCCGCCTCCTCCTACGCCGCCGCCGCCGCCGCCACTGCCACTGTGGTTTGGAACCCGAGATGCCTAGGGGGGGCGTTCGGTCTTGGAGGCAGGCATGCGGAGTGTTCACAGCGCCCCGAACTCCCCAACCAGAGACCCTGGGCAGCAGTCCACCCCCGTGGCCCCTCCCCCGCCAACCTTCCCCTGACACCCCCCCCACGCACCCCCCATCACCAGGACAGGACTGAGCGATACGGGAGCCCGGCTGACAGAGACAGACACACAGACACACAGGGAAAGACAGACAGGCACACGGAGGGGTAGTCGGAGCGAGAGAGGAAGAGAGAGACACGGGGAGAACGAGGATCCAACACTCAGACCCGCACTGAACCCCCGAACAGACACACAGAGACCCTGACCTGGATGCGGATGGGGATACGGAAAGGGACGGACTCGCCGGTGCACGCAAGGGACCCAGACACACACCACACACACCGGAGGCTGTGTTGGCGAGGCAGCTAGGCTCTGGGGGTGTGGTGGAGCTTGGCCAGGTTTTGGCAAGCTCACCGCGCCCTGGTGCTGCTAGAGGAGCCCCTCGGAGCGCCAGGAAGCACAGCCAAGTTGCCTGGAATCCCCTTCTGCTCCCATGCCTGCCCAGCAACCACACTGGCCTGGGGGCATGCGGGGGACTCTTTCCTTGGTCTCGTCGTTTATTTGGGGGTACCCCTCGACGCCGACGCCGTGGTGCCGGGCGCGCCCCCACTGCCTTGCTGAGGGAGGGGGCCTTGCTGTTAGCTGCGCTGCTGTGGGGAGAAAGACTTCGGCCCAGGGTGCCAGCGGCCCCGAGGGCCAGGGCGGTCGGCCATCTTTGGTGCTGGGCAGAGGGAGGGAGGGCCCAGGGCGGGGCCCAGGGGCAAAGGGACGGTGGTCGGCGGGAAGGAAGAGAAGGCCCTGCGGAGCTGGAGTGCAGCCCAGGGCTGGTGGGAGAAGGTGTAGGCGTGCCCAGTCACCAGGGGGAGCCGGTTGTCCGGCGGCTTGGGCATCCAGGGCGGCCCAAGGGAATGGCGAGGGGCGGCGGCATGAGGGCCCCAAGGCCAGGAACCAGGGAGTGCACGCATGGGAGGCAGGGTCAACTCCCGCACGCCCTCCCCCGGCCCCAACGCCCCCCCAGTCCTCGCCACCTTCGCCCACTCCCTCCCTCCGTTGCGGCTGTCCTCTCTGCTGCCTCAACCTCCCCACCCCGTTCCCATCGCCGCCCAGCGAGCCCCACTGGTTCCTGTGAGGGTGGGCCTTGTTGCTTGGAGTTGGAGGAGCTGGGTTGGAGCCGCCAGTCCCTGCAGCGGGCGGCTCCAGCGGGCCTGTGAATCGCCGTGGGGTGCCCGGGAGTAAGGGGGCAGCGGAGCAAGGGATGTTTGGAGGAAGGCTTGCTGGGCAAAGGGGGGCGGTGGAGGCACAGGGAGAAGAAGGGAGGCCGAAGGAGAAAGAAAAAAGCCAAGAAAGTAGCCTCAGAACCAGAGTCCAGGGCACCCGGGAACGGTCTCCCATCCAAGTCCTGACCGGATCCGACCCTGCTTAGCTTCCAAGAGCAGAAGAGATGCGCTGCCATCAGGCCACTAGGGCCATAGGCCTGAGAGGCTGCTGCTGCGACCCACATCAGACTGCTCTGGGCCTCCGGGCCCCAGCGTGCTCCTCTTGTCACCCCTCCACCTGCCCTGTGCTTTGCTCCTGCGTGCCTGCGAGCCTGCCTTGGGGTGAGGCGCCTCCAGCATCTCAGAGTCGCAGAAGTCCTGGCGATCTCCCCAAGTGTCTCTGGACTTCCCAGCAGGACCGCCCCCTCCGCCGCCGCTCCCGCCGCCGCCTCCTCCTCCTCCTCCTCCTCCTCCTCCTCCTCCTCCCCCGCCGCCACCGCCGCCTCCGCCGCCGCTGTCGTTTGGAACCCGAGATGCCTAGGGGGGGCGTTCGGTCTTGGAGGCAGGCATGCGGAGTGTTCTCAGCGCCCCCAACTCCCCAACCGCAGCCCTGGGTCTAGCGTGGCAAGCCACCCCGCCTTGCTCAATGGCGGCCCGAAGTCAAGGGCGCCACCAGAGACCCTGGGCAGCAGTCCACCGCCGTGGCCCGTCCCCCTCTATCCTTCCCGTGACACCCCTCCCCCACGAACCCCCCATCACCAGGACAGGACTGAGAGATACGGGAGCCCGGCTGACATAGACAGACACAAAGACACACAGGGAAAGCCAGAGATACGCACGGAGGGGTAGTCGGAGCGAGAGAGGAAGAGAGAGACACGGGGAGACCGAGGATCCAACACACAGACCCGCACTGAACCCCCGAACAGACACACAGAGATCCTGACCTGGATGCGGATGGGGACACGGAAAGGGACAGCCTCGCCGGTGCACGCAAGGGACCCAGACACACACCACACACACCGGAGGCTGTGTTGGCGAGGCAGCTAGCCTCTGGGGGTGTGGTGGAGCTTGGCCAGGTTTTGGCAAGCTGACCGCGCCCTGGTGCTGCTAGAGGAGCCCCTCGGAGCGCCAGGAAGCACAGCCAAGTTGCCTGGAATCCCCTTCTGCTCCCATGCCTGCCCAGCAACTACACTGGCCTGGGGGCATGCGGGGGACTCTTTCCTTGGTCTCGTCGTTTATTTGGGGGTACCCCTCGACGCCGACGCCGTGGTGCCGGGCGCGCCCCCACTGCCTTGCTGAGGGAGCGGGCCTCGCTGTTAGGTGCGCTGCTGTGGGGAGAAGGACTTAGGCTCAGGGTGCCAGCGGCCCCAAGGTCCAGGGCGGTCGGCCATCTTTGGTGCTGGGCAGAGGGAGCGAGGGCCCAGGGCGGGGCCCAGGGGCAAAGGGACGGTGGTCGGCGGGAAGGAAGAGAAGGCCCTGCGGGGCTGGAGCGCAGCGCAGGGCTGGTGGGAGAAGGTGTAGGCGTGCCCAGTCACCAGGGGGAGCCTGTTGTCCGGTGGCTTGGGCATCCAGGGCGACCCAAGGGAAAGGCGAGGGGCGGCGGCATGAGGGCCCCAAGGGCAGGAACGAGGGAGGGCACGCATGGGAGGCAGGGTGAACTCCCGCACGCGCTCCCCCCTCCCCATCGCCCCCCAGTCCTCGCCACCTTCGCCCACTCCCTCCCTCCGTAGCGGCTGCCCTCTCTGAGGCCTCAGCCTCCACACCCCGTTCCCATCGCCCCCCAGCGAGCCCCACTGGTTCCTGTGAGGGTGGGCCTTGTGACTTGGAGTTGGAGGAGCTGGATTCGAGCCGCCTGTCGCTGCAGCGGGCGGCTCCAGCGGGCCTATGAACCGCCGTGGGGTGCCCGGGGGTAAGGGGGCAACGGGGCAAGGGATGTTTGGAGGAAGGCTTGCTGGGCAAAGGGGGGCGGTGGAGGCACAGGGAGAAGAAGGGAGGCCGAAGGAGAAAGAAAAAAGCCAAGAAAGTAGCCTCAGAACAAGAGTGCAGGGCACCCGGGAACGGTCTCCCATCCAAGTCCTGAGCGGATCCGACCCTGCTTAGCTTCCAAGAGCAGAAGAGATGCGCTGCCATCAGGCCGCTAGGGCCAAAGGCCTGAGAGGCTGATGCTGCGACTCCCAGCAGACTGCTCTTGGCCTCCGAGCCCCAGCGTGCTCCTCTCGTCAACCCCTCCGCCTGCCCTGGCCTTGGCTCCTGCGTGCCTGCGCGCCTGCCTTGGGGTGAGGCGCCTCCAGCATCTCAGAGTCGCAGAAGTCCCGGCGATCTCCCCAACTGTCTCTGGACTTCCCAGCCGGACCGCCCCCTCCGCCGCCGCTCCCGCCGCCGTCGCCTCCTCCTACGCCGCCGCCGCCGCCGCCACTGTGGTTTGGAACCCGAGATGCCTAGGGGGGGCGTTCGGTCTTGGAGGCAGGCATGCGGAGTGTTCACAGCGCCCCGAACTCCCCAACCAGAGACCCTGGGCAGCAGTCCACCCCCGTGGCCCCACCCCCGCCAACCTTCCCCTGACAACCCCCCACGCACCCCCCATCACCAGGACAGGACTGAGAGATACGGGAGCCCGGCTGACAGAGACAGACACACAGACACACAGGGAAAGACAGAGAGGCACACGGAGGGGTAGTCGGAGCGAGAGAGGAAGAGAGAGACACGGGGAGAACGAGGATCCAACACACAGACCCGCACTGAACCCCCGAACAGACAGACAGAGACCCTGACCTGGATGCGGATGGGGACACGGAAAGGGACGGACTCGCCGGTGCACGCAAGGGACCCAGACACACACCACACACACCGGAGGCTGTGTTGGCGAGGCAGCTAGCCTCTGGGGGTGTGGTGGAGCTTGGCCAGGTTTTGGCAAGCTGACCTCGCCCTGGTGCTGCTAGAGGAGCCCCTCGGAGCGCCAGGAAGCACAGCCAAGTTGCCTGGAATCCCCTTCTGCTCCCATGCCTGCCCAGCAACCACACTGGCCTGGGGGCATGCGGGGGACTCTTTCCTTGGTCTCGTCGTTTATTTGGGGGTACCCCTCGACGCTGACGCCGTGGTGCCGGGCGCGCCCCCACTGCCTTGCTGAGGGAGCGGGCCTTGCTGTTAGCTGCGCTGCTGTGGGGAGAAGGACTTCGGCCCAGGGTGCCAGCGGCCCCGAGGGCCAGGGCGGTCGGCCATTTTGGTGCAGGGCAGAGGGAGGGAGGGCCCAGGGCGGGGCCCAGGGGCAAAGGGACGGTGGTCGGCGGGAAGGAAGAGAAGGCCCTGCGGGGCTGGAGCGCAGCCCAGGGCTGGTGGGAGAAGGTGTAGGCGTGCCCAGTCACCAGGGGGAGCCGGTTGTTCGGCGGCTTGGGCATCCAGGGCGGCCCAAGGGAATGGCGAGGGGCGGCGGCATGAGGGCCCCAAGGCCAGGAACCAGGGAGTGCACGCATGGGAGGCAGGGTGAACTCCCGCACGCGCTCCCCCCGCCCCATCGCCCCCCCAGTCCTCGCCACCTTCGCCCACTCCCTCCCTCCGAAGCGGCAGCCCTCTCTGCCGCCTCAGCCTCCCCACCCCCTTCCCATCGCCCCCCCGCGAGCCCCACTGGTTCCTGTGAGGGTGGGCCTTGAGACTTGGAGTTGGAGGAGCTGGGTTGGAGCCGCCTGTCGCTGTAGCGGGCGGCTCCAGCGGGCCTGTGAACCGCCGTGGGGTGCCCGGGGGTAAGGGGGCAACGGGGCAAGGGATGTTTGGAGGAAGGCTTGCTGGGCAAAGGGGGACGGTGGAGGCACAGGGAGAAGAAGGGAGGCCGAAGGAGAAAGAAAAAAGCCAAGAAAGTAGCCTCAGAACAAGAGTGCAGGGCACCCGGGAACGGTCTCCCATCCAAGTCCTGAGCGGATCCGACCCTGCTTAGCTTCCAAGAGCAGAAGAGATGCGCTGCCATCAGGCCGCTAGGGCCAGAGGCCTGAGAGGCTGCTGCTGCGACCCACAGCAGACTGCTCTGGGCCTCCGAGCCCCAGCGTGCTCCTCTCGTCAACCCCTCCGCCTGCCCTGGCCTTGGCTCCTGCGTGCCTGCGAGCCTGCCTTGGGGTGAGGCGCCTCCAGCATCTCAGAGTCCCAGAAGTCCCGGCGATCTCCCCAACTGTCTCTGGACTTCCCAGCCGGACCGCCCCCTCCGCCGCCGCTCCCGCCGCCGCCGCCTCCTCCTACGCCGCCGCCGCCGCCGCCACTGCCACTGTGGTTTGGAACCCGAGATGCCTAGGGGGGGCGTTCGGTCTTGGAGGCAGGCATGCGGAGTGTTCACAGCGCCCCGAACTCCCCAACCAGAGACCCTGGGCAGCAGTCCACCCCCGTGGCCCCTCCCCCGCCAACCTTCCCCTGACACCCCCCCCACGCACCCCCCATCACCAGGACAGGACTGAGCGATACGGGAGCCCGGCTGACAGAGACAGACACACAGACACACAGGGAAAGACAGACAGGCACACGGAGGGGTAGTCGGAGCGAGAGAGGAAGAGAGAGACACGGGGAGAACGAGGATCCAACACTCAGACCCGCACTGAACCCCCGAACAGACACACAGAGACCCTGACCTGGATGCGGATGGGGATACGGAAAGGGACGGACTCGCCGGTGCACGCAAGGGACCCAGACACACACCACACACACCGGAGGCTGTGTTGGCGAGGCAGCTAGGCTCTGGGGGTGTGGTGGAGCTTGGCCAGGTTTTGGCAAGCTCACCGCGCCCTGGTGCTGCTAGAGGAGCCCCTCGGAGCGCCAGGAAGCACAGCCAAGTTGCCTGGAATCCCCTTCTGCTCCCATGCCTGCCCAGCAACCACACTGGCCTGGGGGCATGCGGGGGACTCTTTCCTTGGTCTCGTCGTTTATTTGGGGGTACCCCTCGACGCCGACGCCGTGGTGCCGGGCGCGCCCCCACTGCCTTGCTGAGGGAGGGGGCCTTGCTGTTAGCTGCGCTGCTGTGGGGAGAAAGACTTCGGCCCAGGGTGCCAGCGGCCCCGAGGGCCAGGGCGGTCGGCCATCTTTGGTGCTGGGCAGAGGGAGGGAGGGCCCAGGGCGGGGCCCAGGGGCAAAGGGACGGTGGTCGGCGGGAAGGAAGAGAAGGCCCTGCGGAGCTGGAGTGCAGCCCAGGGCTGGTGGGAGAAGGTGTAGGCGTGCCCAGTCACCAGGGGGAGCCGGTTGTCCGGCGGCTTGGGCATCCAGGGCGGCCCAAGGGAATGGCGAGGGGCGGCGGCATGAGGGCCCCAAGGCCAGGAACCAGGGAGTGCACGCATGGGAGGCAGGGTCAACTCCCGCACGCCCTCCCCCGGCCCCAACGCCCCCCCAGTCCTCGCCACCTTCGCCCACTCCCTCCCTCCGTTGCGGCTGTCCTCTCTGCTGCCTCAACCTCCCCACCCCGTTCCCATCGCCGCCCAGCGAGCCCCACTGGTTCCTGTGAGGGTGGGCCTTGTTGCTTGGAGTTGGAGGAGCTGGGTTGGAGCCGCCAGTCCCTGCAGCGGGCGGCTCCAGCGGGCCTGTGAATCGCCGTGGGGTGCCCGGGAGTAAGGGGGCAGCGGAGCAAGGGATGTTTGGAGGAAGGCTTGCTGGGCAAAGGGGGGCGGTGGAGGCACAGGGAGAAGAAGGGAGGCCGAAGGAGAAAGAAAAAAGCCAAGAAAGTAGCCTCAGAACCAGAGTCCAGGGCACCCGGGAACGGTCTCCCATCCAAGTCCTGACCGGATCCGACCCTGCTTAGCTTCCAAGAGCAGAAGAGATGCGCTGCCATCAGGCCACTAGGGCCATAGGCCTGAGAGGCTGCTGCTGCGACCCACATCAGACTGCTCTGGGCCTCCGGGCCCCAGCGTGCTCCTCTTGTCACCCCTCCACCTGCCCTGTGCTTTGCTCCTGCGTGCCTGCGAGCCTGCCTTGGGGTGAGGCGCCTCCAGCATCTCAGAGTCGCAGAAGTCCTGGCGATCTCCCCAAGTGTCTCTGGACTTCCCAGCAGGACCGCCCCCTCCGCCGCCGCTCCCGCCGCCGCCTCCTCCTCCTCCTCCTCCTCCTCCTCCTCCTCCTCCCCCGCCGCCACCGCCGCCTCCGCCGCCGCTGTCGTTTGGAACCCGAGATGCCTAGGGGGGGCGTTCGGTCTTGGAGGCAGGCATGCGGAGTGTTCTCAGCGCCCCCAACTCCCCAACCGCAGCCCTGGGTCTAGCGTGGCAAGCCACCCCGCCTTGCTCAATGGCGGCCCGAAGTCAAGGGCGCCACCAGAGACCCTGGGCAGCAGTCCACCGCCGTGGCCCGTCCCCCTCTATCCTTCCCGTGACACCCCTCCCCCACGAACCCCCCATCACCAGGACAGGACTGAGAGATACGGGAGCCCGGCTGACATAGACAGACACAAAGACACACAGGGAAAGCCAGAGATACGCACGGAGGGGTAGTCGGAGCGAGAGAGGAAGAGAGAGACACGGGGAGACCGAGGATCCAACACACAGACCCGCACTGAACCCCCGAACAGACACACAGAGATCCTGACCTGGATGCGGATGGGGACACGGAAAGGGACAGCCTCGCCGGTGCACGCAAGGGACCCAGACACACACCACACACACCGGAGGCTGTGTTGGCGAGGCAGCTAGCCTCTGGGGGTGTGGTGGAGCTTGGCCAGGTTTTGGCAAGCTGACCGCGCCCTGGTGCTGCTAGAGGAGCCCCTCGGAGCGCCAGGAAGCACAGCCAAGTTGCCTGGAATCCCCTTCTGCTCCCATGCCTGCCCAGCAACTACACTGGCCTGGGGGCATGCGGGGGACTCTTTCCTTGGTCTCGTCGTTTATTTGGGGGTACCCCTCGACGCCGACGCCGTGGTGCCGGGCGCGCCCCCACTGCCTTGCTGAGGGAGCGGGCCTCGCTGTTAGGTGCGCTGCTGTGGGGAGAAGGACTTAGGCTCAGGGTGCCAGCGGCCCCAAGGTCCAGGGCGGTCGGCCATCTTTGGTGCTGGGCAGAGGGAGCGAGGGCCCAGGGCGGGGCCCAGGGGCAAAGGGACGGTGGTCGGCGGGAAGGAAGAGAAGGCCCTGCGGGGCTGGAGCGCAGCGCAGGGCTGGTGGGAGAAGGTGTAGGCGTGCCCAGTCACCAGGGGGAGCCTGTTGTCCGGTGGCTTGGGCATCCAGGGCGACCCAAGGGAAAGGCGAGGGGCGGCGGCATGAGGGCCCCAAGGGCAGGAACGAGGGAGGGCACGCATGGGAGGCAGGGTGAACTCCCGCACGCGCTCCCCCCTCCCCATCGCCCCCCAGTCCTCGCCACCTTCGCCCACTCCCTCCCTCCGTAGCGGCTGCCCTCTCTGAGGCCTCAGCCTCCACACCCCGTTCCCATCGCCCCCCAGCGAGCCCCACTGGTTCCTGTGAGGGTGGGCCTTGTGACTTGGAGTTGGAGGAGCTGGATTCGAGCCGCCTGTCGCTGCAGCGGGCGGCTCCAGCGGGCCTATGAACCGCCGTGGGGTGCCCGGGGGTAAGGGGGCAACGGGGCAAGGGATGTTTGGAGGAAGGCTTGCTGGGCAAAGGGGGGCGGTGGAGGCACAGGGAGAAGAAGGGAGGCCGAAGGAGAAAGAAAAAAGCCAAGAAAGTAGCCTCAGAACAAGAGTGCAGGGCACCCGGGAACGGTCTCCCATCCAAGTCCTGAGCGGATCCGACCCTGCTTAGCTTCCAAGAGCAGAAGAGATGCGCTGCCATCAGGCCGCTAGGGCCAAAGGCCTGAGAGGCTGATGCTGCGACTCCCAGCAGACTGCTCTTGGCCTCCGAGCCCCAGCGTGCTCCTCTCGTCAACCCCTCCGCCTGCCCTGGCCTTGGCTCCTGCGTGCCTGCGCGCCTGCCTTGGGGTGAGGCGCCTCCAGCATCTCAGAGTCGCAGAAGTCCCGGCGATCTCCCCAACTGTCTCTGGACTTCCCAGCCGGACCGCCCCCTCCGCCGCCGCTCCCGCCGCCGTCGCCTCCTCCTACGCCGCCGCCGCCGCCGCCGCCGCCACTGTGGTTTGGAACCCGAGATGCCTAGGGGGGGCGTTCGGTCTTGGAGGCAGGCATGCGGAGTGTTCACAGCGCCCCGAACTCCCCAACCAGAGACCCTGGGCAGCAGTCCACCCCCGTGGCCCCACCCCCGCCAACCTTCCCCTGACAACCCCCCACGCACCCCCCATCACCAGGACAGGACTGAGAGATACGGGAGCCCGGCTGACAGAGACAGACACACAGACACACAGGGAAAGACAGAGAGGCACACGGAGGGGTAGTCGGAGCGAGAGAGGAAGAGAGAGACACGGGGAGAACGAGGATCCAACACACAGACCCGCACTGAACCCCCGAACAGACAGACAGAGACCCTGACCTGGATGCGGATGGGGACACGGAAAGGGACGGACTCGCCGGTGCACGCAAGGGACCCAGACACACACCACACACACCGGAGGCTGTGTTGGCGAGGCAGCTAGCCTCTGGGGGTGTGGTGGAGCTTGGCCAGGTTTTGGCAAGCTGACCGCGCCCTGGTGCTGCTAGAGGAGCCCCTCGGAGCGCCAGGAAGCACAGCCAAGTTGCCTGGAATCCCCTTCTGCTCCCATGCCTGCCCAGCAACCACACTGGCCTGGGGGCATGCGGGGGACTCTTTCCTTGGTCTCGTCGTTTATTTGGGGGTACCCCTCGACGCCGACGCCGCGGTGCCGGGCGCGCCCCCACTGCCTTGCTGAGGGAGCGGGCCTTGCTGTTAGCTGCGCTGCTGTGGGGAGAAGGACTTCGGCCCAGGGTGCCAGCGGCCCCGAGGGCCAGGGCGGTCGGCCATTTTGGTGCTGGGCAGAGGGAGGGAGGGCCCAGGGCGGGGCCCAGGGGCAAAGGGACGGTGGTCGGCGGGAAGGAAGAGAAGGCCCTGCGGGGCTGGAGCGCAGCCCAGGGCTGGTGGGAGAAGGTGTAGGCGTGCCCAGTCACCAGGGGGAGCCGGTTGTTCGGCGGCTTGGGCATCCAGGGCGGCCCAAGGGAATGGCGAGGGGCGGCGGCATGAGGGCCCCAAGGCCAGGAACCAGGGAGTGCACGCATGGGAGGCAGGGTGAACTCCCGCCCGCGCTCCCCCCGCCCCATCGCCCCCCCAGTCCTCGCCACCTTCGCCCACTCCCTCCCTCCGAAGCGGCAGCCCTCTCTGCCGCCTCAGCCTCCCCACCCCCTTCCCATCGCCCCCCCGCGAGCCCCACTGGTTCCTGTGAGGGTGGGCCTTGTGACTTGGAGTTGGAGGAGCTGGGTTGGAGCCGCCTGTCGCTGCAGCGGGCGGCTCCAGCGGGCCTGTGAACCGCCGTGGGGTGCCCGGGGGTAAGGGGGCAACGGGGCAAGGGATGTTTGGAGGAAGGCTTGCTGGGCAAAGGGGGGCGGTGGAGGCACAGGGAGAAGAAGGGAGGCCGAAGGAGAAAGAAAAAAGCCAAGAAAGTAGCCTCAGAACAAGAGTGCAGGGCACCCGGGAACGGTCTCCCATCCAAGTCCTGAGCGGATCCGACCCTGCTTAGCTTCCAAGAGCAGAAGAGATGCGCTGCCATCAGGCCGCTAGGGCCAGAGGCCTGAGAGGCTGCTGCTGCGACCCACAGCAGACTGCTCTGGGCCTCCGAGCCCCAGCGTGCTCCTCTCGTCAACCCCTCCGCCTGCCCTGGCCTTGGCTCCTGCGTGCCTGCGAGCCTGCCTTGGGGTGAGGCGCCTCCAGCATCTCAGAGTCCCAGAAGTCCCGGCGATCTCCCCAACTGTCTCTGGACTTCCCAGCCGGACCGCCCCCTCCGCCGCCGCTCCCGCCGCCGCCGCCTCCTCCTACGCCGCCGCCGCCGCCGCCACTGCCACTGTGGTTTGGAACCCGAGATGCCTAGGGGGGGCGTTCGGTCTTGGAGGCAGGCATGCGGAGTGTTCACAGCGCCCCGAACTCCCCAACCAGAGACCCTGGGCAGCAGTCCACCCCCGTGGCCCCTCCCCCGCCAACCTTCCCCTGACACCCCCCCCACGCACCCCCCATCACCAGGACAGGACTGAGCGATACGGGAGCCCGGCTGACAGAGACAGACACACAGACACACAGGGAAAGACAGACAGGCACACGGAGGGGTAGTCGGAGCGAGAGAGGAAGAGAGAGACACGGGGAGAACGAGGATCCAACACTCAGACCCGCACTGAACCCCCGAACAGACACACAGAGACCCTGACCTGGATGCGGATGGGGATACGGAAAGGGACGGACTCGCCGGTGCACGCAAGGGACCCAGACACACACCACACACACCGGAGGCTGTGTTGGCGAGGCAGCTAGGCTCTGGGGGTGTGGTGGAGCTTGGCCAGGTTTTGGCAAGCTCACCGCGCCCTGGTGCTGCTAGAGGAGCCCCTCGGAGCGCCAGGAAGCACAGCCAAGTTGCCTGGAATCCCCTTCTGCTCCCATGCCTGCCCAGCAACCACACTGGCCTGGGGGCATGCGGGGGACTCTTTCCTTGGTCTCGTCGTTTATTTGGGGGTACCCCTCGACGCCGACGCCGTGGTGCCGGGCGCGCCCCCACTGCCTTGCTGAGGGAGGGGGCCTTGCTGTTAGCTGCGCTGCTGTGGGGAGAAAGACTTCGGCCCAGGGTGCCAGCGGCCCCGAGGGCCAGGGCGGTCGGCCATCTTTGGTGCTGGGCAGAGGGAGGGAGGGCCCAGGGCGGGGCCCAGGGGCAAAGGGACGGTGGTCGGCGGGAAGGAAGAGAAGGCCCTGCGGAGCTGGAGTGCAGCCCAGGGCTGGTGGGAGAAGGTGTAGGCGTGCCCAGTCACCAGGGGGAGCCGGTTGTCCGGCGGCTTGGGCATCCAGGGCGGCCCAAGGGAATGGCGAGGGGCGGCGGCATGAGGGCCCCAAGGCCAGGAACCAGGGAGTGCACGCATGGGAGGCAGGGTCAACTCCCGCACGCCCTCCCCCGGCCCCAACGCCCCCCCAGTCCTCGCCACCTTCGCCCACTCCCTCCCTCCGTTGCGGCTGTCCTCTCTGCTGCCTCAACCTCCCCACCCCGTTCCCATCGCCGCCCAGCGAGCCCCACTGGTTCCTGTGAGGGTGGGCCTTGTTGCTTGGAGTTGGAGGAGCTGGGTTGGAGCCGCCAGTCCCTGCAGCGGGCGGCTCCAGCGGGCCTGTGAATCGCCGTGGGGTGCCCGGGAGTAAGGGGGCAGCGGAGCAAGGGATGTTTGGAGGAAGGCTTGCTGGGCAAAGGGGGGCGGTGGAGGCACAGGGAGAAGAAGGGAGGCCGAAGGAGAAAGAAAAAAGCCAAGAAAGTAGCCTCAGAACCAGAGTCCAGGGCACCCGGGAACGGTCTCCCATCCAAGTCCTGACCGGATCCGACCCTGCTTAGCTTCCAAGAGCAGAAGAGATGCGCTGCCATCAGGCCACTAGGGCCATAGGCCTGAGAGGCTGCTGCTGCGACCCACATCAGACTGCTCTGGGCCTCCGGGCCCCAGCGTGCTCCTCTTGTCACCCCTCCACCTGCCCTGTGCTTTGCTCCTGCGTGCCTGCGAGCCTGCCTTGGGGTGAGGCGCCTCCAGCATCTCAGAGTCGCAGAAGTCCTGGCGATCTCCCCAAGTGTCTCTGGACTTCCCAGCAGGACCGCCCCCTCCGCCGCCGCTCCCGCCGCCGCCTCCTCCTCCTCCTCCTCCTCCTCCTCCTCCTCCTCCCCCGCCGCCACCGCCGCCTCCGCCGCCGCTGTCGTTTGGAACCCGAGATGCCTAGGGGGGGCGTTCGGTCTTGGAGGCAGGCATGCGGAGTGTTCTCAGCGCCCCCAACTCCCCAACCGCAGCCCTGGGTCTAGCGTGGCAAGCCACCCCGCCTTGCTCAATGGCGGCCCGAAGTCAAGGGCGCCACCAGAGACCCTGGGCAGCAGTCCACCGCCGTGGCCCGTCCCCCTCTAACCTTCCCGTGACACCCCCCCCCACGAACCCCCCATCACCAGGACAGGACTGAGAGATACGGGAGCCCGGCTGACATAGACAGACACAAAGACACACAGGGAAAGCCAGAGATACGCACGGAGGGGTAGTCGGAGCGAGAGAGGAAGAGAGAGACACGGGGAGACCGAGGATCCAACACACAGACCCGCACTGAACCCCCGAACAGACACACAGAGATCCTGACCTGGATGCGGATGGGGACACGGAAAGGGACAGCCTCGCCGGTGCACGCAAGGGACCCAGACACACACCACACACACCGGAGGCTGTGTTGGCGAGGCAGCTAGCCTCTGGGGGTGTGGTGGAGCTTGGCCAGGTTTTGGCAAGCTGACCGCGCCCTGGTGCTGCTAGAGGAGCCCCTCGGAGCGCCAGGAAGCACAGCCAAGTTGCCTGGAATCCCCTTCTGCTCCCATGCCTGCCCAGCAACTACACTGGCCTGGGGGCATGCGGGGGACTCTTTCCTTGGTCTCGTCGTTTATTTGGGGGTACCCCTCGACGCCGACGCCGTGGTGCCGGGCGCGCCCCCACTGCCTTGCTGAGGGAGCGGGCCTCGCTGTTAGGTGCGCTGCTGTGGGGAGAAGGACTTAGGCTCAGGGTGCCAGCGGCCCCAAGGTCCAGGGCGGTCGGCCATCTTTGGTGCTGGGCAGAGGGAGCGAGGGCCCAGGGCGGGGCCCAGGGGCAAAGGGACGGTGGTCGGCGGGAAGGAAGAGAAGGCCCTGCGGGGCTGGAGCGCAGCGCAGGGCTGGTGGGAGAAGGTGTAGGCGTGCCCAGTCACCAGGGGGAGCCTGTTGTCCGGTGGCTTGGGCATCCAGGGCGACCCAAGGGAAAGGCGAGGGGCGGCGGCATGAGGGCCCCAAGGGCAGGAACGAGGGAGGGCACGCATGGGAGGCAGGGTGAACTCCCGCACGCGCTCCCCCCTCCCCATCGCCCCCCAGTCCTCGCCACCTTCGCCCACTCCCTCCCTCCGTAGCGGCTGCCCTCTCTGAGGCCTCAGCCTCCACACCCCGTTCCCATCGCCCCCCAGCGAGCCCCACTGGTTCCTGTGAGGGTGGGCCTTGTGACTTGGAGTTGGAGGAGCTGGATTCGAGCCGCCTGTCGCTGCAGCGGGCGGCTCCAGCGGGCCTATGAACCGCCGTGGGGTGCCCGGGGGTAAGGGGGCAACGGGGCAAGGGATGTTTGGAGGAAGGCTTGCTGGGCAAAGGGGGGCGGTGGAGGCACAGGGAGAAGAAGGGAGGCCGAAGGAGAAAGAAAAAAGCCAAGAAAGTAGCCTCAGAACAAGAGTGCAGGGCACCCGGGAACGGTCTCCCATCCAAGTCCTGAGCGGATCCGACCCTGCTTAGCTTCCAAGAGCAGAAGAGATGCGCTGCCATCAGGCCGCTAGGGCCAAAGGCCTGAGAGGCTGATGCTGCGACTCCCAGCAGACTGCTCTTGGCCTCCGAGCCCCAGCGTGCTCCTCTCGTCAACCCCTCCGCCTGCCCTGGCCTTGGCTCCTGCGTGCCTGCGCGCCTGCCTTGGGGTGAGGCGCCTCCAGCATCTCAGAGTCGCAGAAGTCCCGGCGATCTCCCCAACTGTCTCTGGACTTCCCAGCCGGACCGCCCCCTCCGCCGCCGCTCCCGCCGCCGTCGCCTCCTCCTACGCCGCCGCCGCCGCCGCCACTGTGGTTTGGAACCCGAGATGCCTAGGGGGGGCGTTCGGTCTTGGAGGCAGGCATGCGGAGTGTTCACAGCGCCCCGAACTCCCCAACCAGAGACCCTGGGCAGCAGTCCACCCCCGTGGCCCCACCCCCGCCAACCTTCCCCTGACAACCCCCCACGCACCCCCCATCACCAGGACAGGACTGAGAGATACGGGAGCCCGGCTGACAGAGACAGACACACAGACACACAGGGAAAGACAGAGAGGCACACGGAGGGGTAGTCGGAGCGAGAGAGGAAGAGAGAGACACGGGGAGAACGAGGATCCAACACACAGACCCGCACTGAACCCCCGAACAGACAGACAGAGACCCTGACCTGGATGCGGATGGGGACACGGAAAGGGACGGACTCGCCGGTGCACGCAAGGGACCCAGACACACACCACACACACCGGAGGCTGTGTTGGCGAGGCAGCTAGCCTCTGGGGGTGTGGTGGAGCTTGGCCAGGTTTTGGCAAGCTGACCTCGCCCTGGTGCTGCTAGAGGAGCCCCTCGGAGCGCCAGGAAGCACAGCCAAGTTGCCTGGAATCCCCTTCTGCTCCCATGCCTGCCCAGCAACCACACTGGCCTGGGGGCATGCGGGGGACTCTTTCCTTGGTCTCGTCGTTTATTTGGGGGTACCCCTCGACGCCGACGCCGTGGTGCCGGGCGCGCCCCCACTGCCTTGCTGAGGGAGCGGGCCTTGCTGTTAGCTGCGCTGCTGTGGGGAGAAGGACTTCGGCCCAGGGTGCCAGCGGCCCCGAGGGCCAGGGCGGTCGGCCATTTTGGTGCAGGGCAGAGGGAGGGAGGGCCCAGGGCGGGGCCCAGGGGCAAAGGGACGGTGGTCGGCGGGAAGGAAGAGAAGGCCCTGCGGGGCTGGAGCGCAGCCCAGGGCTGGTGGGAGAAGGTGTAGGCGTGCCCAGTCACCAGGGGGAGCCGGTTGTTCGGCGGCTTGGGCATCCAGGGCGGCCCAAGGGAATGGCGAGGGGCGGCGGCATGAGGGCCCCAAGGCCAGGAACCAGGGAGTGCACGCATGGGAGGCAGGGTGAACTCCCGCACGCGCTCCCCCCGCCCCATCGCCCCCCCAGTCCTCGCCACCTTCGCCCACTCCCTCCCTCCGAAGCGGCAGCCCTCTCTGCCGCCTCAGCCTCCCCACCCCCTTCCCATCGCCCCCCCGCGAGCCCCACTGGTTCCTGTGAGGGTGGGCCTTGAGACTTGGAGTTGGAGGAGCTGGGTTGGAGCCGCCTGTCGCTGTAGCGGGCGGCTCCAGCGGGCCTGTGAACCGCCGTGGGGTGCCCGGGGGTAAGGGGGCAACGGGGCAAGGGATGTTTGGAGGAAGGCTTGCTGGGCAAAGGGGGACGGTGGAGGCACAGGGAGAAGAAGGGAGGCCGAAGGAGAAAGAAAAAAGCCAAGAAAGTAGCCTCAGAACAAGAGTGCAGGGCACCCGGGAACGGTCTCCCATCCAAGTCCTGAGCGGATCCGACCCTGCTTAGCTTCCAAGAGCAGAAGAGATGCGCTGCCATCAGGCCGCTAGGGCCAGAGGCCTGAGAGGCTGCTGCTGCGACCCACAGCAGACTGCTCTGGGCCTCCGAGCCCCAGCGTGCTCCTCTCGTCAACCCCTCCGCCTGCCCTGGCCTTGGCTCCTGCGTGCCTGCGAGCCTGCCTTGGGGTGAGGCGCCTCCAGCATCTCAGAGTCCCAGAAGTCCCGGCGATCTCCCCAACTGTCTCTGGACTTCCCAGCCGGACCGCCCCCTCCGCCGCCGCTCCCGCCGCCGCCGCCTCCTCCTACGCCGCCGCCGCCGCCGCCACTGCCACTGTGGTTTGGAACCCGAGATGCCTAGGGGGGGCGTTCGGTCTTGGAGGCAGGCATGCGGAGTGTTCACAGCGCCCCGAACTCCCCAACCAGAGACCCTGGGCAGCAGTCCACCCCCGTGGCCCCTCCCCCGCCAACCTTCCCCTGACACCCCCCCCACGCACCCCCCATCACCAGGACAGGACTGAGCGATACGGGAGCCCGGCTGACAGAGACAGACACACAGACACACAGGGAAAGACAGACAGGCACACGGAGGGGTAGTCGGAGCGAGAGAGGAAGAGAGAGACACGGGGAGAACGAGGATCCAACACTCAGACCCGCACTGAACCCCCGAACAGACACACAGAGACCCTGACCTGGATGCGGATGGGGATACGGAAAGGGACGGACTCGCCGGTGCACGCAAGGGACCCAGACACACACCACACACACCGGAGGCTGTGTTGGCGAGGCAGCTAGGCTCTGGGGGTGTGGTGGAGCTTGGCCAGGTTTTGGCAAGCTCACCGCGCCCTGGTGCTGCTAGAGGAGCCCCTCGGAGCGCCAGGAAGCACAGCCAAGTTGCCTGGAATCCCCTTCTGCTCCCATGCCTGCCCAGCAACCACACTGGCCTGGGGGCATGCGGGGGACTCTTTCCTTGGTCTCGTCGTTTATTTGGGGGTACCCCTCGACGCCGACGCCGTGGTGCCGGGCGCGCCCCCACTGCCTTGCTGAGGGAGGGGGCCTTGCTGTTAGCTGCGCTGCTGTGGGGAGAAAGACTTCGGCCCAGGGTGCCAGCGGCCCCGAGGGCCAGGGCGGTCGGCCATCTTTGGTGCTGGGCAGAGGGAGGGAGGGCCCAGGGCGGGGCCCAGGGGCAAAGGGACGGTGGTCGGCGGGAAGGAAGAGAAGGCCCTGCGGAGCTGGAGTGCAGCCCAGGGCTGGTGGGAGAAGGTGTAGGCGTGCCCAGTCACCAGGGGGAGCCGGTTGTCCGGCGGCTTGGGCATCCAGGGCGGCCCAAGGGAATGGCGAGGGGCGGCGGCATGAGGGCCCCAAGGCCAGGAACCAGGGAGTGCACGCATGGGAGGCAGGGTCAACTCCCGCACGCCCTCCCCCGGCCCCAACGCCCCCCCAGTCCTCGCCACCTTCGCCCACTCCCTCCCTCCGTTGCGGCTGTCCTCTCTGCTGCCTCAACCTCCCCACCCCGTTCCCATCGCCGCCCAGCGAGCCCCACTGGTTCCTGTGAGGGTGGGCCTTGTTGCTTGGAGTTGGAGGAGCTGGGTTGGAGCCGCCAGTCCCTGCAGCGGGCGGCTCCAGCGGGCCTGTGAATCGCCGTGGGGTGCCCGGGAGTAAGGGGGCAGCGGAGCAAGGGATGTTTGGAGGAAGGCTTGCTGGGCAAAGGGGGGCGGTGGAGGCACAGGGAGAAGAAGGGAGGCCGAAGGAGAAAGAAAAAAGCCAAGAAAGTAGCCTCAGAACCAGAGTCCAGGGCACCCGGGAACGGTCTCCCATCCAAGTCCTGACCGGATCCGACCCTGCTTAGCTTCCAAGAGCAGAAGAGATGCGCTGCCATCAGGCCACTAGGGCCATAGGCCTGAGAGGCTGCTGCTGCGACCCACATCAGACTGCTCTGGGCCTCCGGGCCCCAGCGTGCTCCTCTTGTCACCCCTCCACCTGCCCTGTGCTTTGCTCCTGCGTGCCTGCGAGCCTGCCTTGGGGTGAGGCGCCTCCAGCATCTCAGAGTCGCAGAAGTCCTGGCGATCTCCCCAAGTGTCTCTGGACTTCCCAGCAGGACCGCCCCCTCCGCCGCCGCTCCCGCCGCCGCCTCCTCCTCCTCCTCCTCCTCCTCCTCCTCCTCCTCCCCCGCCGCCACCGCCGCCTCCGCCGCCGCTGTCGTTTGGAACCCGAGATGCCTAGGGGGGGCGTTCGGTCTTGGAGGCAGGCATGCGGAGTGTTCTCAGCGCCCCCAACTCCCCAACCGCAGCCCTGGGTCTAGCGTGGCAAGCCACCCCGCCTTGCTCAATGGCGGCCCGAAGTCAAGGGCGCCACCAGAGACCCTGGGCAGCAGTCCACCGCCGTGGCCCGTCCCCCTCTATCCTTCCCGTGACACCCCTCCCCCACGAACCCCCCATCACCAGGACAGGACTGAGAGATACGGGAGCCCGGCTGACATAGACAGACACAAAGACACACAGGGAAAGCCAGAGATACGCACGGAGGGGTAGTCGGAGCGAGAGAGGAAGAGAGAGACACGGGGAGACCGAGGATCCAACACACAGACCCGCACTGAACCCCCGAACAGACACACAGAGATCCTGACCTGGATGCGGATGGGGACACGGAAAGGGACAGCCTCGCCGGTGCACGCAAGGGACCCAGACACACACCACACACACCGGAGGCTGTGTTGGCGAGGCAGCTAGCCTCTGGGGGTGTGGTGGAGCTTGGCCAGGTTTTGGCAAGCTGACCGCGCCCTGGTGCTGCTAGAGGAGCCCCTCGGAGCGCCAGGAAGCACAGCCAAGTTGCCTGGAATCCCCTTCTGCTCCCATGCCTGCCCAGCAACTACACTGGCCTGGGGGCATGCGGGGGACTCTTTCCTTGGTCTCGTCGTTTATTTGGGGGTACCCCTCGACGCCGACGCCGTGGTGCCGGGCGCGCCCCCACTGCCTTGCTGAGGGAGCGGGCCTCGCTGTTAGGTGCGCTGCTGTGGGGAGAAGGACTTAGGCTCAGGGTGCCAGCGGCCCCAAGGTCCAGGGCGGTCGGCCATCTTTGGTGCTG
This sequence comes from Mirounga angustirostris, assembly GCF_029215605.1. NCBI lineage: Eukaryota > Metazoa > Chordata > Mammalia > Carnivora > Phocidae > Mirounga > Mirounga angustirostris. Next base: position 125,008 of record NW_026991835.1, read on the forward strand.
GGCAGAGGGAGCGAGGGCCCAGGGCGGGGCCCAGGGGCAAAGGGACGGTGGTCGGCGGGAAGGAAGAGAAGGCCCTGCGGGGCTGGAGCGCAGCGCAGGGCTGGTGGGAGAAGGTGTAGGCGTGCCCAGTCACCAGGGGGAGCCTGTTGTCCGGTGGCTTGGGCATCCAGGGCGACCCAAGGGAAAGGCGAGGGGCGGCGGCATGAGGGCCCCAAGGGCAGGAACGAGGGAGGGCACGCATGGGAGGCAGGGTGAACTCCCGCACGCGCTCCCCCCTCCCCATCGCCCCCCAGTCCTCGCCACCTTCGCCCACTCCCTCCCTCCGTAGCGGCTGCCCTCTCTGAGGCCTCAGCCTCCACACCCCGTTCCCATCGCCCCCCAGCGAGCCCCACTGGTTCCTGTGAGGGTGGGCCTTGTGACTTGGAGTTGGAGGAGCTGGATTCGAGCCGCCTGTCGCTGCAGCGGGCGGCTCCAGCGGGCCTATGAACCGCCGTGGGGTGCCCGGGGGTAAGGGGGCAACGGGGCAAGGGATGTTTGGAGGAAGGCTTGCTGGGCAAAGGGGGGCGGTGGAGGCACAGGGAGAAGAAGGGAGGCCGAAGGAGAAAGAAAAAAGCCAAGAAAGTAGCCTCAGAACAAGAGTGCAGGGCACCCGGGAACGGTCTCCCATCCAAGTCCTGAGCGGATCCGACCCTGCTTAGCTTCCAAGAGCAGAAGAGATGCGCTGCCATCAGGCCGCTAGGGCCAAAGGCCTGAGAGGCTGATGCTGCGACTCCCAGCAGACTGCTCTTGGCCTCCGAGCCCCAGCGTGCTCCTCTCGTCAACCCCTCCGCCTGCCCTGGCCTTGGCTCCTGCGTGCCTGCGCGCCTGCCTTGGGGTGAGGCGCCTCCAGCATCTCAGAGTCGCAGAAGTCCCGGCGATCTCCCCAACTGTCTCTGGACTTCCCAGCCGGACCGCCCCCTCCGCCGCCGCTCCCGCCGCCGTCGCCTCCTCCTACGCCGCCGCCGCCGCCGCCACTGTGGTTTGGAACCCGAGATGCCTAGGGGGGGCGTTCGGTCTTGGAGGCAGGCATGCGGAGTGTTCACAGCGCCCCGAACTCCCCAACCAGAGACCCTGGGCAGCAGTCCACCCCCGTGGCCCCACCCCCGCCAACCTTCCCCTGACAACCCCCCACGCACCCCCCATCACCAGGACAGGACTGAGAGATACGGGAGCCCGGCTGACAGAGACAGACACACAGACACACAGGGAAAGACAGAGAGGCACACGGAGGGGTAGTCGGAGCGAGAGAGGAAGAGAGAGACACGGGGAGAACGAGGATCCAACACACAGACCCGCACTGAACCCCCGAACAGACAGACAGAGACCCTGACCTGGATGCGGATGGGGACACGGAAAGGGACGGACTCGCCGGTGCACGCAAGGGACCCAGACACACACCACACACACCGGAGGCTGTGTTGGCGAGGCAGCTAGCCTCTGGGGGTGTGGTGGAGCTTGGCCAGGTTTTGGCAAGCTGACCTCGCCCTGGTGCTGCTAGAGGAGCCCCTCGGAGCGCCAGGAAGCACAGCCAAGTTGCCTGGAATCCCCTTCTGCTCCCATGCCTGCCCAGCAACCACACTGGCCTGGGGGCATGCGGGGGACTCTTTCCTTGGTCTCGTCGTTTATTTGGGGGTACCCCTCGACGCTGACGCCGTGGTGCCGGGCGCGCCCCCACTGCCTTGCTGAGGGAGCGGGCCTTGCTGTTAGCTGCGCTGCTGTGGGGAGAAGGACTTCGGCCCAGGGTGCCAGCGGCCCCGAGGGCCAGGGCGGTCGGCCATTTTGGTGCAGGGCAGAGGGAGGGAGGGCCCAGGGCGGGGCCCAGGGGCAAAGGGACGGTGGTCGGCGGGAAGGAAGAGAAGGCCCTGCGGGGCTGGAGCGCAGCCCAGGGCTGGTGGGAGAAGGTGTAGGCGTGCCCAGTCACCAGGGGGAGCCGGTTGTTCGGCGGCTTGGGCATCCAGGGCGGCCCAAGGGAATGGCGAGGGGCGGCGGCATGAGGGCCCCAAGGCCAGGAACCAGGGAGTGCACGCATGGGAGGCAGGGTGAACTCCCGCACGCGCTCCCCCCGCCCCATCGCCCCCCCAGTCCTCGCCACCTTCGCCCACTCCCTCCCTCCGAAGCGGCAGCCCTCTCTGCCGCCTCAGCCTCCCCACCCCCTTCCCATCGCCCCCCCGCGAGCCCCACTGGTTCCTGTGAGGGTGGGCCTTGAGACTTGGAGTTGGAGGAGCTGGGTTGGAGCCGCCTGTCGCTGTAGCGGGCGGCTCCAGCGGGCCTGTGAACCGCCGTGGGGTGCCCGGGGGTAAGGGGGCAACGGGGCAAGGGATGTTTGGAGGAAGGCTTGCTGGGCAAAGGGGGACGGTGGAGGCACAGGGAGAAGAAGGGAGGCCGAAGGAGAAAGAAAAAAGCCAAGAAAGTAGCCTCAGAACAAGAGTGCAGGGCACCCGGGAACGGTCTCCCATCCAAGTCCTGAGCGGATCCGACCCTGCTTAGCTTCCAAGAGCAGAAGAGATGCGCTGCCATCAGGCCGCTAGGGCCAGAGGCCTGAGAGGCTGCTGCTGCGACCCACAGCAGACTGCTCTGGGCCTCCGAGCCCCAGCGTGCTCCTCTCGTCAACCCCTCCGCCTGCCCTGGCCTTGGCTCCTGCGTGCCTGCGAGCCTGCCTTGGGGTGAGGCGCCTCCAGCATCTCAGAGTCCCAGAAGTCCCGGCGATCTCCCCAACTGTCTCTGGACTTCCCAGCCGGACCGCCCCCTCCGCCGCCGCTCCCGCCGCCGCCGCCTCCTCCTACGCCGCCGCCGCCGCCGCCACTGCCACTGTGGTTTGGAACCCGAGATGCCTAGGGGGGGCGTTCGGTCTTGGAGGCAGGCATGCGGAGTGTTCACAGCGCCCCGAACTCCCCAACCAGAGACCCTGGGCAGCAGTCCACCCCCGTGGCCCCTCCCCCGCCAACCTTCCCCTGACACCCCCCCCACGCACCCCCCATCACCAGGACAGGACTGAGCGATACGGGAGCCCGGCTGACAGAGACAGACACACAGACACACAGGGAAAGACAGACAGGCACACGGAGGGGTAGTCGGAGCGAGAGAGGAAGAGAGAGACACGGGGAGAACGAGGATCCAACACTCAGACCCGCACTGAACCCCCGAACAGACACACAGAGACCCTGACCTGGATGCGGATGGGGATACGGAAAGGGACGGACTCGCCGGTGCACGCAAGGGACCCAGACACACACCACACACACCGGAGGCTGTGTTGGCGAGGCAGCTAGGCTCTGGGGGTGTGGTGGAGCTTGGCCAGGTTTTGGCAAGCTCACCGCGCCCTGGTGCTGCTAGAGGAGCCCCTCGGAGCGCCAGGAAGCACAGCCAAGTTGCCTGGAATCCCCTTCTGCTCCCATGCCTGCCCAGCAACCACACTGGCCTGGGGGCATGCGGGGGACTCTTTCCTTGGTCTCGTCGTTTATTTGGGGGTACCCCTCGACGCCGACGCCGTGGTGCCGGGCGCGCCCCCACTGCCTTGCTGAGGGAGGGGGCCTTGCTGTTAGCTGCGCTGCTGTGGGGAGAAAGACTTCGGCCCAGGGTGCCAGCGGCCCCGAGGGCCAGGGCGGTCGGCCATCTTTGGTGCTGGGCAGAGGGAGGGAGGGCCCAGGGCGGGGCCCAGGGGCAAAGGGACGGTGGTCGGCGGGAAGGAAGAGAAGGCCCTGCGGAGCTGGAGTGCAGCCCAGGGCTGGTGGGAGAAGGTGTAGGCGTGCCCAGTCACCAGGGGGAGCCGGTTGTCCGGCGGCTTGGGCATCCAGGGCGGCCCAAGGGAATGGCGAGGGGCGGCGGCATGAGGGCCCCAAGGCCAGGAACCAGGGAGTGCACGCATGGGAGGCAGGGTCAACTCCCGCACGCCCTCCCCCGGCCCCAACGCCCCCCCAGTCCTCGCCACCTTCGCCCACTCCCTCCCTCCGTTGCGGCTGTCCTCTCTGCTGCCTCAACCTCCCCACCCCGTTCCCATCGCCGCCCAGCGAGCCCCACTGGTTCCTGTGAGGGTGGGCCTTGTTGCTTGGAGTTGGAGGAGCTGGGTTGGAGCCGCCAGTCCCTGCAGCGGGCGGCTCCAGCGGGCCTGTGAATCGCCGTGGGGTGCCCGGGAGTAAGGGGGCAGCGGAGCAAGGGATGTTTGGAGGAAGGCTTGCTGGGCAAAGGGGGGCGGTGGAGGCACAGGGAGAAGAAGGGAGGCCGAAGGAGAAAGAAAAAAGCCAAGAAAGTAGCCTCAGAACCAGAGTCCAGGGCACCCGGGAACGGTCTCCCATCCAAGTCCTGACCGGATCCGACCCTGCTTAGCTTCCAAGAGCAGAAGAGATGCGCTGCCATCAGGCCACTAGGGCCATAGGCCTGAGAGGCTGCTGCTGCGACCCACATCAGACTGCTCTGGGCCTCCGGGCCCCAGCGTGCTCCTCTTGTCACCCCTCCACCTGCCCTGTGCTTTGCTCCTGCGTGCCTGCGAGCCTGCCTTGGGGTGAGGCGCCTCCAGCATCTCAGAGTCGCAGAAGTCCTGGCGATCTCCCCAAGTGTCTCTGGACTTCCCAGCAGGACCGCCCCCTCCGCCGCCGCTCCCGCCGCCGCCTCCTCCTCCTCCTCCTCCTCCTCCTCCTCCTCCTCCCCCGCCGCCACCGCCGCCTCCGCCGCCGCTGTCGTTTGGAACCCGAGATGCCTAGGGGGGGCGTTCGGTCTTGGAGGCAGGCATGCGGAGTGTTCTCAGCGCCCCCAACTCCCCAACCGCAGCCCTGGGTCTAGCGTGGCAAGCCACCCCGCCTTGCTCAATGGCGGCCCGAAGTCAAGGGCGCCACCAAAGACCCTGGGCAGCAGTCCACCGCCGTGGCCCGTCCCCCTCTATCCTTCCCGTGACACCCCTCCCCCACGAACCCCCCATCACCAGGACAGGACTGAGAGATACGGGAGCCCGGCTGACATAGACAGACACAAAGACACACAGGGAAAGCCAGAGATACGCACGGAGGGGTAGTCGGAGCGAGAGAGGAAGAGAGAGACACGGGGAGACCGAGGATCCAACACACAGACCCGCACTGAACCCCCGAACAGACACACAGAGATCCTGACCTGGATGCGGATGGGGACACGGAAAGGGACAGCCTCGCCGGTGCACGCAAGGGACCCAGACACACACCACACACACCGGAGGCTGTGTTGGCGAGGCAGCTAGCCTCTGGGGGTGTGGTGGAGCTTGGCCAGGTTTTGGCAAGCTGACCGCGCCCTGGTGCTGCTAGAGGAGCCCCTCGGAGCGCCAGGAAGCACAGCCAAGTTGCCTGGAATCCCCTTCTGCTCCCATGCCTGCCCAGCAACTACACTGGCCTGGGGGCATGCGGGGGACTCTTTCCTTGGTCTCGTCGTTTATTTGGGGGTACCCCTCGACGCCGACGCCGTGGTGCCGGGCGCGCCCCCACTGCCTTGCTGAGGGAGCGGGCCTCGCTGTTAGGTGCGCTGCTGTGGGGAGAAGGACTTAGGCTCAGGGTGCCAGCGGCCCCAAGGTCCAGGGCGGTCGGCCATCTTTGGTGCTGGGCAGAGGGAGCGAGGGCCCAGGGCGGGGCCCAGGGGCAAAGGGACGGTGGTCGGCGGGAAGGAAGAGAAGGCCCTGCGGGGCTGGAGCGCAGCGCAGGGCTGGTGGGAGAAGGTGTAGGCGTGCCCAGTCACCAGGGGGAGCCTGTTGTCCGGTGGCTTGGGCATCCAGGGCGACCCAAGGGAAAGGCGAGGGGCGGCGGCATGAGGGCCCCAAGGGCAGGAACGAGGGAGGGCACGCATGGGAGGCAGGGTGAACTCCCGCACGCGCTCCCCCCTCCCCATCGCCCCCCAGTCCTCGCCACCTTCGCCCACTCCCTCCCTCCGTAGCGGCTGCCCTCTCTGAGGCCTCAGCCTCCACACCCCGTTCCCATCGCCCCCCAGCGAGCCCCACTGGTTCCTGTGAGGGTGGGCCTTGTGACTTGGAGTTGGAGGAGCTGGATTCGAGCCGCCTGTCGCTGCAGCGGGCGGCTCCAGCGGGCCTATGAACCGCCGTGGGGTGCCCGGGGGTAAGGGGGCAACGGGGCAAGGGATGTTTGGAGGAAGGCTTGCTGGGCAAAGGGGGGCGGTGGAGGCACAGGGAGAAGAAGGGAGGCCGAAGGAGAAAGAAAAAAGCCAAGAAAGTAGCCTCAGAACAAGAGTGCAGGGCACCCGGGAACGGTCTCCCATCCAAGTCCTGAGCGGATCCGACCCTGCTTAGCTTCCAAGAGCAGAAGAGATGCGCTGCCATCAGGCCGCTAGGGCCAAAGGCCTGAGAGGCTGATGCTGCGACTCCCAGCAGACTGCTCTTGGCCTCCGAGCCCCAGCGTGCTCCTCTCGTCAACCCCTCCGCCTGCCCTGGCCTTGGCTCCTGCGTGCCTGCGCGCCTGCCTTGGGGTGAGGCGCCTCCAGCATCTCAGAGTCGCAGAAGTCCCGGCGATCTCCCCAACTGTCTCTGGACTTCCCAGCCGGACCGCCCCCTCCGCCGCCGCTCCCGCCGCCGTCGCCTCCTCCTACGCCGCCGCCGCCGCCGCCGCCGCCACTGTGGTTTGGAACCCGAGATGCCTAGGGGGGGCGTTCGGTCTTGGAGGCAGGCATGCGGAGTGTTCACAGCGCCCCGAACTCCCCAACCAGAGACCCTGGGCAGCAGTCCACCCCCGTGGCCCCACCCCCGCCAACCTTCCCCTGACAACCCCCCACGCACCCCCCATCACCAGGACAGGACTGAGAGATACGGGAGCCCGGCTGACAGAGACAGACACACAGACACACAGGGAAAGACAGAGAGGCACACGGAGGGGTAGTCGGAGCGAGAGAGGAAGAGAGAGACACGGGGAGAACGAGGATCCAACACACAGACCCGCACTGAACCCCCGAACAGACAGACAGAGACCCTGACCTGGATGCGGATGGGGACACGGAAAGGGACGGACTCGCCGGTGCACGCAAGGGACCCAGACACACACCACACACACCGGAGGCTGTGTTGGCGAGGCAGCTAGCCTCTGGGGGTGTGGTGGAGCTTGGCCAGGTTTTGGCAAGCTGACCGCGCCCTGGTGCTGCTAGAGGAGCCCCTCGGAGCGCCAGGAAGCACAGCCAAGTTGCCTGGAATCCCCTTCTGCTCCCATGCCTGCCCAGCAACCACACTGGCCTGGGGGCATGCGGGGGACTCTTTCCTTGGTCTCGTCGTTTATTTGGGGGTACCCCTCGACGCCGACGCCGTGGTGCCGGGCGCGCCCCCACTGCCTTGCTGAGGGAGCGGGCCTTGCTGTTAGCTGCGCTGCTGTGGGGAGAAGGACTTCGGCCCAGGGTGCCAGCGGCCCCGAGGGCCAGGGCGGTCGGCCATTTTGGTGCTGGGCAGAGGGAGGGAGGGCCCAGGGCGGGGCCCAGGGGCAAAGGGACGGTGGTCGGCGGGAAGGAAGAGAAGGCCCTGCGGGGCTGGAGCGCAGCCCAGGGCTGGTGGGAGAAGGTGTAGGCGTGCCCAGTCACCAGGGGGAGCCGGTTGTTCGGCGGCTTGGGCATCCAGGGCGGCCCAAGGGAATGGCGAGGGGCGGCGGCATGAGGGCCCCAAGGCCAGGAACCAGGGAGTGCACGCATGGGAGGCAGGGTGAACTCCCGCCCGCGCTCCCCCCGCCCCATCGCCCCCCCAGTCCTCGCCACCTTCGCCCACTCCCTCCCTCCGAAGCGGCAGCCCTCTCTGCCGCCTCAGCCTCCCCACCCCCTTCCCATCGCCCCCCCGCGAGCCCCACTGGTTCCTGTGAGGGTGGGCCTTGTGACTTGGAGTTGGAGGAGCTGGGTTGGAGCCGCCTGTCGCTGCAGCGGGCGGCTCCAGCGGGCCTGTGAACCGCCGTGGGGTGCCCGGGGGTAAGGGGGCAACGGGGCAAGGGATGTTTGGAGGAAGGCTTGCTGGGCAAAGGGGGGCGGTGGAGGCACAGGGAGAAGAAGGGAGGCCGAAGGAGAAAGAAAAAAGCCAAGAAAGTAGCCTCAGAACAAGAGTGCAGGGCACCCGGGAACGGTCTCCCATCCAAGTCCTGAGCGGATCCGACCCTGCTTAGCTTCCAAGAGCAGAAGAGATGCGCTGCCATCAGGCCGCTAGGGCCAGAGGCCTGAGAGGCTGCTGCTGCGACCCACAGCAGACTGCTCTGGGCCTCCGAGCCCCAGCGTGCTCCTCTCGTCAACCCCTCCGCCTGCCCTGGCCTTGGCTCCTGCGTGCCTGCGAGCCTGCCTTGGGGTGAGGCGCCTCCAGCATCTCAGAGTCCCAGAAGTCCCGGCGATCTCCCCAACTGTCTCTGGACTTCCCAGCCGGACCGCCCCCTCCGCCGCCGCTCCCGCCGCCGCCGCCTCCTCCTACGCCGCCGCCGCCGCCGCCACTGCCACTGTGGTTTGGAACCCGAGATGCCTAGGGGGGGCGTTCGGTCTTGGAGGCAGGCATGCGGAGTGTTCACAGCGCCCCGAACTCCCCAACCAGAGACCCTGGGCAGCAGTCCACCCCCGTGGCCCCTCCCCCGCCAACCTTCCCCTGACACCCCCCCCACGCACCCCCCATCACCAGGACAGGACTGAGCGATACGGGAGCCCGGCTGACAGAGACAGACACACAGACACACAGGGAAAGACAGACAGGCACACGGAGGGGTAGTCGGAGCGAGAGAGGAAGAGAGAGACACGGGGAGAACGAGGATCCAACACTCAGACCCGCACTGAACCCCCGAACAGACACACAGAGACCCTGACCTGGATGCGGATGGGGATACGGAAAGGGACGGACTCGCCGGTGCACGCAAGGGACCCAGACACACACCACACACACCGGAGGCTGTGTTGGCGAGGCAGCTAGGCTCTGGGGGTGTGGTGGAGCTTGGCCAGGTTTTGGCAAGCTCACCGCGCCCTGGTGCTGCTAGAGGAGCCCCTCGGAGCGCCAGGAAGCACAGCCAAGTTGCCTGGAATCCCCTTCTGCTCCCATGCCTGCCCAGCAACCACACTGGCCTGGGGGCATGCGGGGGACTCTTTCCTTGGTCTCGTCGTTTATTTGGGGGTACCCCTCGACGCCGACGCCGTGGTGCCGGGCGCGCCCCCACTGCCTTGCTGAGGGAGGGGGCCTTGCTGTTAGCTGCGCTGCTGTGGGGAGAAAGACTTCGGCCCAGGGTGCCAGCGGCCCCGAGGGCCAGGGCGGTCGGCCATCTTTGGTGCTGGGCAGAGGGAGGGAGGGCCCAGGGCGGGGCCCAGGGGCAAAGGGACGGTGGTCGGCGGGAAGGAAGAGAAGGCCCTGCGGAGCTGGAGTGCAGCCCAGGGCTGGTGGGAGAAGGTGTAGGCGTGCCCAGTCACCAGGGGGAGCCGGTTGTCCGGCGGCTTGGGCATCCAGGGCGGCCCAAGGGAATGGCGAGGGGCGGCGGCATGAGGGCCCCAAGGCCAGGAACCAGGGAGTGCACGCATGGGAGGCAGGGTCAACTCCCGCACGCCCTCCCCCGGCCCCAACGCCCCCCCAGTCCTCGCCACCTTCGCCCACTCCCTCCCTCCGTTGCGGCTGTCCTCTCTGCTGCCTCAACCTCCCCACCCCGTTCCCATCGCCGCCCAGCGAGCCCCACTGGTTCCTGTGAGGGTGGGCCTTGTTGCTTGGAGTTGGAGGAGCTGGGTTGGAGCCGCCAGTCCCTGCAGCGGGCGGCTCCAGCGGGCCTGTGAATCGCCGTGGGGTGCCCGGGAGTAAGGGGGCAGCGGAGCAAGGGATGTTTGGAGGAAGGCTTGCTGGGCAAAGGGGGGCGGTGGAGGCACAGGGAGAAGAAGGGAGGCCGAAGGAGAAAGAAAAAAGCCAAGAAAGTAGCCTCAGAACCAGAGTCCAGGGCACCCGGGAACGGTCTCCCATCCAAGTCCTGACCGGATCCGACCCTGCTTAGCTTCCAAGAGCAGAAGAGATGCGCTGCCATCAGGCCACTAGGGCCATAGGCCTGAGAGGCTGCTGCTGCGACCCACATCAGACTGCTCTGGGCCTCCGGGCCCCAGCGTGCTCCTCTTGTCACCCCTCCACCTGCCCTGTGCTTTGCTCCTGCGTGCCTGCGAGCCTGCCTTGGGGTGAGGCGCCTCCAGCATCTCAGAGTCGCAGAAGTCCTGGCGATCTCCCCAAGTGTCTCTGGACTTCCCAGCAGGACCGCCCCCTCCGCCGCCGCTCCCGCCGCCGCCTCCTCCTCCTCCTCCTCCTCCTCCTCCTCCTCCTCCTCCCCCGCCGCCACCGCCGCCTCCGCCGCCGCTGTCGTTTGGAACCCGAGATGCCTAGGGGGGGCGTTCGGTCTTGGAGGCAGGCATGCGGAGTGTTCTCAGCGCCCCCAACTCCCCAACCGCAGCCCTGGGTCTAGCGTGGCAAGCCACCCCGCCTTGCTCAATGGCGGCCCGAAGTCAAGGGCGCCACCAGAGACCCTGGGCAGCAGTCCACCGCCGTGGCCCGTCCCCCTCTATCCTTCCCGTGACACCCCTCCCCCACGAACCCCCCATCACCAGGACAGGACTGAGAGATACGGGAGCCCGGCTGACATAGACAGACACAAAGACACACAGGGAAAGCCAGAGATACGCACGGAGGGGTAGTCGGAGCGAGAGAGGAAGAGAGAGACACGGGGAGACCGAGGATCCAACACACAGACCCGCACTGAACCCCCGAACAGACACACAGAGATCCTGACCTGGATGCGGATGGGGACACGGAAAGGGACAGCCTCGCCGGTGCACGCAAGGGACCCAGACACACACCACACACACCGGAGGCTGTGTTGGCGAGGCAGCTAGCCTCTGGGGGTGTGGTGGAGCTTGGCCAGGTTTTGGCAAGCTGACCGCGCCCTGGTGCTGCTAGAGGAGCCCCTCGGAGCGCCAGGAAGCACAGCCAAGTTGCCTGGAATCCCCTTCTGCTCCCATGCCTGCCCAGCAACTACACTGGCCTGGGGGCATGCGGGGGACTCTTTCCTTGGTCTCGTCGTTTATTTGGGGGTACCCCTCGACGCCGACGCCGTGGTGCCGGGCGCGCCCCCACTGCCTTGCTGAGGGAGCGGGCCTCGCTGTTAGGTGCGCTGCTGTGGGGAGAAGGACTTAGGCTCAGGGTGCCAGCGGCCCCAAGGTCCAGGGCGGTCGGCCATCTTTGGTGCTGGGCAGAGGGAGCGAGGGCCCAGGGCGGGGCCCAGGGGCAAAGGGACGGTGGTCGGCGGGAAGGAAGAGAAGGCCCTGCGGGGCTGGAGCGCAGCGCAGGGCTGGTGGGAGAAGGTGTAGGCGTGCCCAGTCACCAGGGGGAGCCTGTTGTCCGGTGGCTTGGGCATCCAGGGCGACCCAAGGGAAAGGCGAGGGGCGGCGGCATGAGGGCCCCAAGGGCAGGAACGAGGGAGGGCACGCATGGGAGGCAGGGTGAACTCCCGCACGCGCTCCCCCCTCCCCATCGCCCCCCAGTCCTCGCCACCTTCGCCCACTCCCTCCCTCCGTAGCGGCTGCCCTCTCTGAGGCCTCAGCCTCCACACCCCGTTCCCATCGCCCCCCAGCGAGCCCCACTGGTTCCTGTGAGGGTGGGCCTTGTGACTTGGAGTTGGAGGAGCTGGATTCGAGCCGCCTGTCGCTGCAGCGGGCGGCTCCAGCGGGCCTATGAACCGCCGTGGGGTGCCCGGGGGTAAGGGGGCAACGGGGCAAGGGATGTTTGGAGGAAGGCTTGCTGGGCAAAGGGGGGCGGTGGAGGCACAGGGAGAAGAAGGGAGGCCGAAGGAGAAAGAAAAAAGCCAAGAAAGTAGCCTCAGAACAAGAGTGCAGGGCACCCGGGAACGGTCTCCCATCCAAGTCCTGAGCGGATCCGACCCTGCTTAGCTTCCAAGAGCAGAAGAGATGCGCTGCCATCAGGCCGCTAGGGCCAGAGGCCTGAGAGGCTGCTGCTGCGACCCACAGCAGACTGCTCTGGGCCTCCGAGCCCCAGCGTGCTCCTCTCGTCAACCCCTCCGCCTGCCCTGGCCTTGGCTCCTGCGTGCCTGCGAGCCTGCCTTGGGGTGAGGCGCCTCCAGCATCTCAGAGTCCCAGAAGTCCCGGCGATCTCCCCAACTGTCTCTGGACTTCCCAGCCGGACCGCCCCCTCCGCCGCCGCTCCCGCCGCCGCCGCCTCCTCCTACGCCGCCGCCGCCGCCGCCACTGCCACTGTGGTTTGGAACCCGAGATGCCTAGGGGGGGCGTTCGGTCTTGGAGGCAGGCATGCGGAGTGTTCACAGCGCCCCGAACTCCCCAACCAGAGACCCTGGGCAGCAGTCCACCCCCGTGGCCCCTCCCCCGCCAACCTTCCCCTGACACCCCCCCCACGCACCCCCCATCACCAGGACAGGACTGAGCGATACGGGAGCCCGGCTGACAGAGACAGACACACAGACACACAGGGAAAGACAGACAGGCACACGGAGGGGTAGTCGGAGCGAGAGAGGAAGAGAGAGACACGGGGAGAACGAGGATCCAACACTCAGACCCGCACTGAACCCCCGAACAGACACACAGAGACCCTGACCTGGATGCGGATGGGGATACGGAAAGGGACGGACTCGCCGGTGCACGCAAGGGACCCAGACACACACCACACACACCGGAGGCTGTGTTGGCGAGGCAGCTAGGCTCTGGGGGTGTGGTGGAGCTTGGCCAGGTTTTGGCAAGCTCACCGCGCCCTGGTGCTGCTAGAGGAGCCCCTCGGAGCGCCAGGAAGCACAGCCAAGTTGCCTGGAATCCCCTTCTGCTCCCATGCCTGCCCAGCAACCACACTGGCCTGGGGGCATGCGGGGGACTCTTTCCTTGGTCTCGTCGTTTATTTGGGGGTACCCCTCGACGCCGACGCCGTGGTGCCGGGCGCGCCCCCACTGCCTTGCTGAGGGAGGGGGCCTTGCTGTTAGCTGCGCTGCTGTGGGGAGAAAGACTTCGGCCCAGGGTGCCAGCGGCCCCGAGGGCCAGGGCGGTCGGCCATCTTTGGTGCTGGGCAGAGGGAGGGAGGGCCCAGGGCGGGGCCCAGGGGCAAAGGGACGGTGGTCGGCGGGAAGGAAGAGAAGGCCCTGCGGAGCTGGAGTGCAGCCCAGGGCTGGTGGGAGAAGGTGTAGGCGTGCCCAGTCACCAGGGGGAGCCGGTTGTCCGGCGGCTTGGGCATCCAGGGCGGCCCAAGGGAATGGCGAGGGGCGGCGGCATGAGGGCCCCAAGGCCAGGAACCAGGGAGTGCACGCATGGGAGGCAGGGTCAACTCCCGCACGCCCTCCCCCGGCCCCAACGCCCCCCCAGTCCTCGCCACCTTCGCCCACTCCCTCCCTCCGTTGCGGCTGTCCTCTCTGCTGCCTCAACCTCCCCACCCCGTTCCCATCGCCGCCCAGCGAGCCCCACTGGTTCCTGTGAGGGTGGGCCTTGTTGCTTGGAGTTGGAGGAGCTGGGTTGGAGCCGCCAGTCCCTGCAGCGGGCGGCTCCAGCGGGCCTGTGAATCGCCGTGGGGTGCCCGGGAGTAAGGGGGCAGCGGAGCAAGGGATGTTTGGAGGAAGGCTTGCTGGGCAAAGGGGGGCGGTGGAGGCACAGGGAGAAGAAGGGAGGCCGAAGGAGAAAGAAAAAAGCCAAGAAAGTAGCCTCAGAACCAGAGTCCAGGGCACCCGGGAACGGTCTCCCATCCAAGTCCTGACCGGATCCGACCCTGCTTAGCTTCCAAGAGCAGAAGAGATGCGCTGCCATCAGGCCACTAGGGCCATAGGCCTGAGAGGCTGCTGCTGCGACCCACATCAGACTGCTCTGGGCCTCCGGGCCCCAGCGTGCTCCTCTTGTCACCCCTCCACCTGCCCTGTGCTTTGCTCCTGCGTGCCTGCGAGCCTGCCTTGGGGTGAGGCGCCTCCAGCATCTCAGAGTCGCAGAAGTCCTGGCGATCTCCCCAAGTGTCTCTGGACTTCCCAGCAGGACCGCCCCCTCCGCCGCCGCTCCCGCCGCCGTCGCCTCCTCCTACGCCGCCGCCGCCGCCGCCGCCGCCACTGTGGTTTGGAACCCGAGATGCCTAGGGGGGGCGTTCGGTCTTGGAGGCAGGCATGCGGAGTGTTCACAGCGCCCCGAACTCCCCAACCAGAGACCCTGGGCAGCAGTCCACCCCCGTGGCCCCACCCCCGCCAACCTTCCCCTGACAACCCCCCACGCACCCCCCATCACCAGGACAGGACTGAGAGATACGGGAGCCCGGCTGACAGAGACAGACACACAGACACACAGGGAAAGACAGAGAGGCACACGGAGGGGTAGTCGGAGCGAGAGAGGAAGAGAGAGACACGGGGAGAACGAGGATCCAACACACAGACCCGCACTGAACCCCCGAACAGACAGACAGAGACCCTGACCTGGATGCGGATGGGGACACGGAAAGGGACGGACTCGCCGGTGCACGCAAGGGACCCAGACACACACCACACACACCGGAGGCTGTGTTGGCGAGGCAGCTAGCCTCTGGGGGTGTGGTGGAGCTTGGCCAGGTTTTGGCAAGCTGACCGCGCCCTGGTGCTGCTAGAGGAGCCCCTCGGAGCGCCAGGAAGCACAGCCAAGTTGCCTGGAATCCCCTTCTGCTCCCATGCCTGCCCAGCAACCACACTGGCCTGGGGGCATGCGGGGGACTCTTTCCTTGGTCTCGTCGTTTATTTGGGGGTACCCCTCGACGCCGACGCCGTGGTGCCGGGCGCGCCCCCACTGCCTTGCTGAGGGAGCGGGCCTTGCTGTTAGCTGCGCTGCTGTGGGGAGAAGGACTTCGGCCCAGGGTGCCAGCGGCCCCGAGGGCCAGGGCGGTCGGCCATTTTGGTGCTGGGCAGAGGGAGGGAGGGCCCAGGGCGGGGCCCAGGGGCAAAGGGACGGTGGTCGGCGGGAAGGAAGAGAAGGCCCTGCGGGGCTGGAGCGCAGCCCAGGGCTGGTGGGAGAAGGTGTAGGCGTGCCCAGTCACCAGGGGGAGCCGGTTGTTCGGCGGCTTGGGCATCCAGGGCGGCCCAAGGGAATGGCGAGGGGCGGCGGCATGAGGGCCCCAAGGCCAGGAACCAGGGAGTGCACGCATGGGAGGCAGGGTGAACTCCCGCCCGCGCTCCCCCCGCCCCATCGCCCCCCCAGTCCTCGCCACCTTCGCCCACTCCCTCCCTCCGAAGCGGCAGCCCTCTCTGCCGCCTCAGCCTCCCCACCCCCTTCCCATCGCCCCCCCGCGAGCCCCACTGGTTCCTGTGAGGGTGGGCCTTGTGACTTGGAGTTGGAGGAGCTGGGTTGGAGCCGCCTGTCGCTGCAGCGGGCGGCTCCAGCGGGCCTGTGAACCGCCGTGGGGTGCCCGGGGGTAAGGGGGCAACGGGGCAAGGGATGTTTGGAGGAAGGCTTGCTGGGCAAAGGGGGGCGGTGGAGGCACAGGGAGAAGAAGGGAGGCCGAAGGAGAAAGAAAAAAGCCAAGAAAGTAGCCTCAGAACAAGAGTGCAGGGCACCCGGGAACGGTCTCCCATCCAAGTCCTGAGCGGATCCGACCCTGCTTAGCTTCCAAGAGCAGAAGAGATGCGCTGCCATCAGGCCGCTAGGGCCAGAGGCCTGAGAGGCTGCTGCTGCGACCCACAGCAGACTGCTCTGGGCCTCCGAGCCCCAGCGTGCTCCTCTCGTCAACCCCTCCGCCTGCCCTGGCCTTGGCTCCTGCGTGCCTGCGAGCCTGCCTTGGGGTGAGGCGCCTCCAGCATCTCAGAGTCCCAGAAGTCCCGGCGATCTCCCCAACTGTCTCTGGACTTCCCAGCCGGACCGCCCCCTCCGCCGCCGCTCCCGCCGCCGCCGCCTCCTCCTACGCCGCCGCCGCCGCCGCCACTGCCACTGTGGTTTGGAACCCGAGATGCCTAGGGGGGGCGTTCGGTCTTGGAGGCAGGCATGCGGAGTGTTCACAGCGCCCCGAACTCCCCAACCAGAGACCCTGGGCAGCAGTCCACCCCCGTGGCCCCTCCCCCGCCAACCTTCCCCTGACACCCCCCCCACGCACCCCCCATCACCAGGACAGGACTGAGCGATACGGGAGCCCGGCTGACAGAGACAGACACACAGACACACAGGGAAAGACAGACAGGCACACGGAGGGGTAGTCGGAGCGAGAGAGGAAGAGAGAGACACGGGGAGAACGAGGATCCAACACTCAGACCCGCACTGAACCCCCGAACAGACACACAGAGACCCTGACCTGGATGCGGATGGGGATACGGAAAGGGACGGACTCGCCGGTGCACGCAAGGGACCCAGACACACACCACACACACCGGAGGCTGTGTTGGCGAGGCAGCTAGGCTCTGGGGGTGTGGTGGAGCTTGGCCAGGTTTTGGCAAGCTCACCGCGCCCTGGTGCTGCTAGAGGAGCCCCTCGGAGCGCCAGGAAGCACAGCCAAGTTGCCTGGAATCCCCTTCTGCTCCCATGCCTGCCCAGCAACCACACTGGCCTGGGGGCATGCGGGGGACTCTTTCCTTGGTCTCGTCGTTTATTTGGGGGTACCCCTCGACGCCGACGCCGTGGTGCCGGGCGCGCCCCCACTGCCTTGCTGAGGGAGGGGGCCTTGCTGTTAGCTGCGCTGCTGTGGGGAGAAAGACTTCGGCCCAGGGTGCCAGCGGCCCCGAGGGCCAGGGCGGTCGGCCATCTTTGGTGCTGGGCAGAGGGAGGGAGGGCCCAGGGCGGGGCCCAGGGGCAAAGGGACGGTGGTCGGCGGGAAGGAAGAGAAGGCCCTGCGGAGCTGGAGTGCAGCCCAGGGCTGGTGGGAGAAGGTGTAGGCGTGCCCAGTCACCAGGGGGAGCCGGTTGTCCGGCGGCTTGGGCATCCAGGGCGGCCCAAGGGAATGGCGAGGGGCGGCGGCATGAGGGCCCCAAGGCCAGGAACCAGGGAGTGCACGCATGGGAGGCAGGGTCAACTCCCGCACGCCCTCCCCCGGCCCCAACGCCCCCCCAGTCCTCGCCACCTTCGCCCACTCCCTCCCTCCGTTGCGGCTGTCCTCTCTGCTGCCTCAACCTCCCCACCCCGTTCCCATCGCCGCCCAGCGAGCCCCACTGGTTCCTGTGAGGGTGGGCCTTGTTGCTTGGAGTTGGAGGAGCTGGGTTGGAGCCGCCAGTCCCTGCAGCGGGCGGCTCCAGCGGGCCTGTGAATCGCCGTGGGGTGCCCGGGAGTAAGGGGGCAGCGGAGCAAGGGATGTTTGGAGGAAGGCTTGCTGGGCAAAGGGGGGCGGTGGAGGCACAGGGAGAAGAAGGGAGGCCGAAGGAGAAAGAAAAAAGCCAAGAAAGTAGCCTCAGAACCAGAGTCCAGGGCACCCGGGAACGGTCTCCCATCCAAGTCCTGACCGGATCCGACCCTGCTTAGCTTCCAAGAGCAGAAGAGATGCGCTGCCATCAGGCCACTAGGGCCATAGGCCTGAGAGGCTGCTGCTGCGACCCACATCAGACTGCTCTGGGCCTCCGGGCCCCAGCGTGCTCCTCTTGTCACCCCTCCACCTGCCCTGTGCTTTGCTCCTGCGTGCCTGCGAGCCTGCCTTGGGGTGAGGCGCCTCCAGCATCTCAGAGTCGCAGAAGTCCTGGCGATCTCCCCAAGTGTCTCTGGACTTCCCAGCAGGACCGCCCCCTCCGCCGCCGCTCCCGCCGCCGCCTCCTCCTCCTCCTCCTCCTCCTCCTCCTCCTCCTCCCCCGCCGCCACCGCCGCCTCCGCCGCCGCTGTCGTTTGGAACCCGAGATGCCTAGGGGGGGCGTTCGGTCTTGGAGGCAGGCATGCGGAGTGTTCTCAGCGCCCCCAACTCCCCAACCGCAGCCCTGGGTCTAGCGTGGCAAGCCACCCCGCCTTGCTCAATGGCGGCCCGAAGTCAAGGGCGCCACCAGAGACCCTGGGCAGCAGTCCACCGCCGTGGCCCGTCCCCCTCTATCCTTCCCGTGACACCCCTCCCCCACGAACCCCCCATCACCAGGACAGGACTGAGAGATACGGGAGCCCGGCTGACATAGACAGACACAAAGACACACAGGGAAAGCCAGAGATACGCACGGAGGGGTAGTCGGAGCGAGAGAGGAAGAGAGAGACACGGGGAGACCGAGGATCCAACACACAGACCCGCACTGAACCCCCGAACAGACACACAGAGATCCTGACCTGGATGCGGATGGGGACACGGAAAGGGACAGCCTCGCCGGTGCACGCAAGGGACCCAGACACACACCACACACACCGGAGGCTGTGTTGGCGAGGCAGCTAGCCTCTGGGGGTGTGGTGGAGCTTGGCCAGGTTTTGGCAAGCTGACCGCGCCCTGGTGCTGCTAGAGGAGCCCCTCGGAGCGCCAGGAAGCACAGCCAAGTTGCCTGGAATCCCCTTCTGCTCCCATGCCTGCCCAGCAACTACACTGGCCTGGGGGCATGCGGGGGACTCTTTCCTTGGTCTCGTCGTTTATTTGGGGGTACCCCTCGACGCCGACGCCGTGGTGCCGGGCGCGCCCCCACTGCCTTGCTGAGGGAGCGGGCCTCGCTGTTAGGTGCGCTGCTGTGGGGAGAAGGACTTAGGCTCAGGGTGCCAGCGGCCCCAAGGTCCAGGGCGGTCGGCCATCTTTGGTGCTGGGCAGAGGGAGCGAGGGCCCAGGGCGGGGCCCAGGGGCAAAGGGACGGTGGTCGGCGGGAAGGAAGAGAAGGCCCTGCGGGGCTGGAGCGCAGCGCAGGGCTGGTGGGAGAAGGTGTAGGCGTGCCCAGTCACCAGGGGGAGCCTGTTGTCCGGTGGCTTGGGCATCCAGGGCGACCCAAGGGAAAGGCGAGGGGCGGCGGCATGAGGGCCCCAAGGGCAGGAACGAGGGAGGGCACGCATGGGAGGCAGGGTGAACTCCCGCACGCGCTCCCCCCTCCCCATCGCCCCCCAGTCCTCGCCACCTTCGCCCACTCCCTCCCTCCGTAGCGGCTGCCCTCTCTGAGGCCTCAGCCTCCACACCCCGTTCCCATCGCCCCCCAGCGAGCCCCACTGGTTCCTGTGAGGGTGGGCCTTGTGACTTGGAGTTGGAGGAGCTGGATTCGAGCCGCCTGTCGCTGCAGCGGGCGGCTCCAGCGGGCCTATGAACCGCCGTGGGGTGCCCGGGGGTAAGGGGGCAACGGGGCAAGGGATGTTTGGAGGAAGGCTTGCTGGGCAAAGGGGGGCGGTGGAGGCACAGGGAGAAGAAGGGAGGCCGAAGGAGAAAGAAAAAAGCCAAGAAAGTAGCCTCAGAACAAGAGTGCAGGGCACCCGGGAACGGTCTCCCATCCAAGTCCTGAGCGGATCCGACCCTGCTTAGCTTCCAAGAGCAGAAGAGATGCGCTGCCATCAGGCCGCTAGGGCCAAAGGCCTGAGAGGCTGATGCTGCGACTCCCAGCAGACTGCTCTTGGCCTCCGAGCCCCAGCGTGCTCCTCTCGTCAACCCCTCCGCCTGCCCTGGCCTTGGCTCCTGCGTGCCTGCGCGCCTGCCTTGGGGTGAGGCGCCTCCAGCATCTCAGAGTCGCAGAAGTCCCGGCGATCTCCCCAACTGTCTCTGGACTTCCCAGCCGGACCGCCCCCTCCGCCGCCGCTCCCGCCGCCGCCGCCGCCGCCACTGTGGTTTGGAACCCGAGATGCCTAGGGGGGGCGTTCGGTCTTGGAGGCAGGCATGCGGAGTGTTCACAGCGCCCCGAACTCCCCAACCAGAGACCCTGGGCAGCAGTCCACCCCCGTGGCCCCACCCCCGCCAACCTTCCCCTGACAACCCCCCACGCACCCCCCATCACCAGGACAGGACTGAGAGATACGGGAGCCCGGCTGACAGAGACAGACACACAGACACACAGGGAAAGACAGAGAGGCACACGGAGGGGTAGTCGGAGCGAGAGAGGAAGAGAGAGACACGGGGAGAACGAGGATCCAACACACAGACCCGCACTGAACCCCCGAACAGACAGACAGAGACCCTGACCTGGATGCGGATGGGGACACGGAAAGGGACGGACTCGCCGGTGCACGCAAGGGACCCAGACACACACCACACACACCGGAGGCTGTGTTGGCGAGGCAGCTAGCCTCTGGGGGTGTGGTGGAGCTTGGCCAGGTTTTGGCAAGCTGACCGCGCCCTGGTGCTGCTAGAGGAGCCCCTCGGAGCGCCAGGAAGCACAGCCAAGTTGCCTGGAATCCCCTTCTGCTCCCATGCCTGCCCAGCAACTACACTGGCCTGGGGGCATGCGGGGGACTCTTTCCTTGGTCTCGTCGTTTATTTGGGGGTACCCCTCGACGCCGACGCCGTGGTGCCGGGCGCGCCCCCACTGCCTTGCTGAGGGAGCGGGCCTCGCTGTTAGGTGCGCTGCTGTGGGGAGAAGGACTTAGGCTCAGGGTGCCAGCGGCCCCAAGGTCCAGGGCGGTCGGCCATCTTTGGTGCTGGGCAGAGGGAGCGAGGGCCCAGGGCGGGGCCCAGGGGCAAAGGGACGGTGGTCGGCGGGAAGGAAGAGAAGGCCCTGCGGGGCTGGAGCGCAGCGCAGGGCTGGTGGGAGAAGGTGTAGGCGTGCCCAGTCACCAGGGGGAGCCTGTTGTCCGGTGGCTTGGGCATCCAGGGCGACCCAAGGGAAAGGCGAGGGGCGGCGGCATGAGGGCCCCAAGGGCAGGAACGAGGGAGGGCACGCATGGGAGGCAGGGTGAACTCCCGCACGCGCTCCCCCCTCCCCATCGCCCCCCAGTCCTCGCCACCTTCGCCCACTCCCTCCCTCCGTAGCGGCTGCCCTCTCTGAGGCCTCAGCCTCCACACCCCGTTCCCATCGCCCCCCAGCGAGCCCCACTGGTTCCTGTGAGGGTGGGCCTTGTGACTTGGAGTTGGAGGAGCTGGATTCGAGCCGCCTGTCGCTGCAGCGGGCGGCTCCAGCGGGCCTATGAACCGCCGTGGGGTGCCCGGGGGTAAGGGGGCAACGGGGCAAGGGATGTTTGGAGGAAGGCTTGCTGGGCAAAGGGGGGCGGTGGAGGCACAGGGAGAAGAAGGGAGGCCGAAGGAGAAAGAAAAAAGCCAAGAAAGTAGCCTCAGAACAAGAGTGCAGGGCACCCGGGAACGGTCTCCCATCCAAGTCCTGAGCGGATCCGACCCTGCTTAGCTTCCAAGAGCAGAAGAGATGCGCTGCCATCAGGCCGCTAGGGCCAAAGGCCTGAGAGGCTGATGCTGCGACTCCCAGCAGACTGCTCTTGGCCTCCGAGCCCCAGCGTGCTCCTCTCGTCAACCCCTCCGCCTGCCCTGGCCTTGGCTCCTGCGTGCCTGCGCGCCTGCCTTGGGGTGAGGCGCCTCCAGCATCTCAGAGTCGCAGAAGTCCCGGCGATCTCCCCAACTGTCTCTGGACTTCCCAGCCGGACCGCCCCCTCCGCCGCCGCTCCCGCCGCCGTCGCCTCCTCCTACGCCGCCGCCGCCGCCGCCGCCGCCACTGTGGTTTGGAACCCGAGATGCCTAGGGGGGGCGTTCGGTCTTGGAGGCAGGCATGCGGAGTGTTCACAGCGCCCCGAACTCCCCAACCAGAGACCCTGGGCAGCAGTCCACCCCCGTGGCCCCACCCCCGCCAACCTTCCCCTGACAACCCCCCACGCACCCCCCATCACCAGGACAGGACTGAGAGATACGGGAGCCCGGCTGACAGAGACAGACACACAGACACACAGGGAAAGACAGAGAGGCACACGGAGGGGTAGTCGGAGCGAGAGAGGAAGAGAGAGACACGGGGAGAACGAGGATCCAACACACAGACCCGCACTGAACCCCCGAACAGACAGACAGAGACCCTGACCTGGATGCGGATGGGGACACGGAAAGGGACGGACTCGCCGGTGCACGCAAGGGACCCAGACACACACCACACACACCGGAGGCTGTGTTGGCGAGGCAGCTAGCCTCTGGGGGTGTGGTGGAGCTTGGCCAGGTTTTGGCAAGCTGACCGCGCCCTGGTGCTGCTAGAGGAGCCCCTCGGAGCGCCAGGAAGCACAGCCAAGTTGCCTGGAATCCCCTTCTGCTCCCATGCCTGCCCAGCAACCACACTGGCCTGGGGGCATGCGGGGGACTCTTTCCTTGGTCTCGTCGTTTATTTGGGGGTACCCCTCGACGCCGACGCCGTGGTGCCGGGCGCGCCCCCACTGCCTTGCTGAGGGAGCGGGCCTTGCTGTTAGCTGCGCTGCTGTGGGGAGAAGGACTTCGGCCCAGGGTGCCAGCGGCCCCGAGGGCCAGGGCGGTCGGCCATTTTGGTGCTGGGCAGAGGGAGGGAGGGCCCAGGGCGGGGCCCAGGGGCAAAGGGACGGTGGTCGGCGGGAAGGAAGAGAAGGCCCTGCGGGGCTGGAGCGCAGCCCAGGGCTGGTGGGAGAAGGTGTAGGCGTGCCCAGTCACCAGGGGGAGCCGGTTGTTCGGCGGCTTGGGCATCCAGGGCGGCCCAAGGGAATGGCGAGGGGCGGCGGCATGAGGGCCCCAAGGCCAGGAACCAGGGAGTGCACGCATGGGAGGCAGGGTGAACTCCCGCCCGCGCTCCCCCCGCCCCATCGCCCCCCCAGTCCTCGCCACCTTCGCCCACTCCCTCCCTCCGAAGCGGCAGCCCTCTCTGCCGCCTCAGCCTCCCCACCCCCTTCCCATCGCCCCCCCGCGAGCCCCACTGGTTCCTGTGAGGGTGGGCCTTGTGACTTGGAGTTGGAGGAGCTGGGTTGGAGCCGCCTGTCGCTGCAGCGGGCGGCTCCAGCGGGCCTGTGAACCGCCGTGGGGTGCCCGGGGGTAAGGGGGCAACGGGGCAAGGGATGTTTGGAGGAAGGCTTGCTGGGCAAAGGGGGGCGGTGGAGGCACAGGGAGAAGAAGGGAGGCCGAAGGAGAAAGAAAAAAGCCAAGAAAGTAGCCTCAGAACAAGAGTGCAGGGCACCCGGGAACGGTCTCCCATCCAAGTCCTGAGCGGATCCGACCCTGCTTAGCTTCCAAGAGCAGAAGAGATGCGCTGCCATCAGGCCGCTAGGGCCAGAGGCCTGAGAGGCTGCTGCTGCGACCCACAGCAGACTGCTCTGGGCCTCCGAGCCCCAGCGTGCTCCTCTCGTCAACCCCTCCGCCTGCCCTGGCCTTGGCTCCTGCGTGCCTGCGAGCCTGCCTTGGGGTGAGGCGCCTCCAGCATCTCAGAGTCCCAGAAGTCCCGGCGATCTCCCCAACTGTCTCTGGACTTCCCAGCCGGACCGCCCCCTCCGCCGCCGCTCCCGCCGCCGCCGCCTCCTCCTACGCCGCCGCCGCCGCCGCCACTGCCACTGTGGTTTGGAACCCGAGATGCCTAGGGGGGGCGTTCGGTCTTGGAGGCAGGCATGCGGAGTGTTCACAGCGCCCCGAACTCCCCAACCAGAGACCCTGGGCAGCAGTCCACCCCCGTGGCCCCTCCCCCGCCAACCTTCCCCTGACACCCCCCCCACGCACCCCCCATCACCAGGACAGGACTGAGCGATACGGGAGCCCGGCTGACAGAGACAGACACACAGACACACAGGGAAAGACAGACAGGCACACGGAGGGGTAGTCGGAGCGAGAGAGGAAGAGAGAGACACGGGGAGAACGAGGATCCAACACTCAGACCCGCACTGAACCCCCGAACAGACACACAGAGACCCTGACCTGGATGCGGATGGGGATACGGAAAGGGACGGACTCGCCGGTGCACGCAAGGGACCCAGACACACACCACACACACCGGAGGCTGTGTTGGCGAGGCAGCTAGGCTCTGGGGGTGTGGTGGAGCTTGGCCAGGTTTTGGCAAGCTCACCGCGCCCTGGTGCTGCTAGAGGAGCCCCTCGGAGCGCCAGGAAGCACAGCCAAGTTGCCTGGAATCCCCTTCTGCTCCCATGCCTGCCCAGCAACCACACTGGCCTGGGGGCATGCGGGGGACTCTTTCCTTGGTCTCGTCGTTTATTTGGGGGTACCCCTCGACGCCGACGCCGTGGTGCCGGGCGCGCCCCCACTGCCTTGCTGAGGGAGGGGGCCTTGCTGTTAGCTGCGCTGCTGTGGGGAGAAAGACTTCGGCCCAGGGTGCCAGCGGCCCCGAGGGCCAGGGCGGTCGGCCATCTTTGGTGCTGGGCAGAGGGAGGGAGGGCCCAGGGCGGGGCCCAGGGGCAAAGGGACGGTGGTCGGCGGGAAGGAAGAGAAGGCCCTGCGGAGCTGGAGTGCAGCCCAGGGCTGGTGGGAGAAGGTGTAGGCGTGCCCAGTCACCAGGGGGAGCCGGTTGTCCGGCGGCTTGGGCATCCAGGGCGGCCCAAGGGAATGGCGAGGGGCGGCGGCATGAGGGCCCCAAGGCCAGGAACCAGGGAGTGCACGCATGGGAGGCAGGGTCAACTCCCGCACGCCCTCCCCCGGCCCCAACGCCCCCCCAGTCCTCGCCACCTTCGCCCACTCCCTCCCTCCGTTGCGGCTGTCCTCTCTGCTGCCTCAACCTCCCCACCCCGTTCCCATCGCCGCCCAGCGAGCCCCACTGGTTCCTGTGAGGGTGGGCCTTGTTGCTTGGAGTTGGAGGAGCTGGGTTGGAGCCGCCAGTCCCTGCAGCGGGCGGCTCCAGCGGGCCTGTGAATCGCCGTGGGGTGCCCGGGAGTAAGGGGGCAGCGGAGCAAGGGATGTTTGGAGGAAGGCTTGCTGGGCAAAGGGGGGCGGTGGAGGCACAGGGAGAAGAAGGGAGGCCGAAGGAGAAAGAAAAAAGCCAAGAAAGTAGCCTCAGAACCAGAGTCCAGGGCACCCGGGAACGGTCTCCCATCCAAGTCCTGACCGGATCCGACCCTGCTTAGCTTCCAAGAGCAGAAGAGATGCGCTGCCATCAGGCCACTAGGGCCATAGGCCTGAGAGGCTGCTGCTGCGACCCACATCAGACTGCTCTGGGCCTCCGGGCCCCAGCGTGCTCCTCTTGTCACCCCTCCACCTGCCCTGTGCTTTGCTCCTGCGTGCCTGCGAGCCTGCCTTGGGGTGAGGCGCCTCCAGCATCTCAGAGTCGCAGAAGTCCTGGCGATCTCCCCAAGTGTCTCTGGACTTCCCAGCAGGACCGCCCCCTCCGCCGCCGCTCCCGCCGCCGCCTCCTCCTCCTCCTCCTCCTCCTCCTCCTCCTCCTCCCCCGCCGCCACCGCCGCCTCCGCCGCCGCTGTCGTTTGGAACCCGAGATGCCTGGGGGGGCGTTCGGTCTTGGAGGCAGGCATGCGGAGTGTTCTCAGCGCCCCCAACTCCCCAACCGCAGCCCTGGGTCTAGCGTGGCAAGCCACCCCGCCTTGCTCAATGGCGGCCCGAAGTCAAGGGCGCCACCAGAGACCCTGGGCAGCAGTCCACCGCCGTGGCCCGTCCCCCTCTAACCTTCCCGTGACACCCCCCCCCACGAACCCCCCATCACCAGGACAGGACTGAGAGATACGGGAGCCCGGCTGACATAGACAGACACAAAGACACACAGGGAAAGCCAGAGATACGCACGGAGGGGTAGTCGGAGCGAGAGAGGAAGAGAGAGACACGGGGAGACCGAGGATCCAACACACAGACCCGCACTGAACCCCCGAACAGACACACAGAGATCCTGACCTGGATGCGGATGGGGACACGGAAAGGGACAGCCTCGCCGGTGCACGCAAGGGACCCAGACACACACCACACACACCGGAGGCTGTGTTGGCGAGGCAGCTAGCCTCTGGGGGTGTGGTG